>NC_048218.1:89219327-89284914 GCF_002007445.2 Ailuropoda melanoleuca
AAAAAAATGGGCAAATGACCTGAAATAAAACAATTCTCTGAAGAAGATACACAAATGGGGAAGGAGCACGTGAAAAATTGCTCAACATCATCACTCAGAAAACAAATTAAAAATTAAAACCACAATTACCCAAATTAAATCCACTGACCAGAATGACAAAAACTAAACTAAACAACAACAAAATACCAAGCACACATACACACAACTAGTACTACTAAATACTGACAAAGATGTAAAGGAATTGAAAAAACAGGAATTAGATGAACAAGTTGAAAACATACATAGGCCACCAAACCGACAAGTCTGGATTTTGTAGAACATTATGTACATCAATCATTATCGTATAGCAGAACCCTGTAACTGTTGAAGCTAGGCAGTGACTATATGCAAGTTTNACTGTTGAAGCTAGGCAGTGACTATATGCAAGTTTGTTCTAGTTATCTTTCAACTTTTATAAATCTTTAAGGCTTCAAAAAAATTTTAAAAATAAGAATGTTAACCTCAAGGAAATGCTGGGTTTTCATATAGTTCAATTAATTATTCATTATTCATGTTTTAAATCTCTTTCTATGTGTATTTGTTTTATAGAGTAGTGGCTGAATGTCTAAATTCTTGTGGTTCACTGCCTGCATTATAATTTCAGTTTTTCACTTACTGATTTTGTGGGTCTCGACAAGATAATTAACCTCATTATGCCTCAATTTCCTCATCAGTTAAATATGAGTAATAAGAGTACCATTTCCATGTAGTTGTTATAAGCATTGAAAGAGTTTATGCACGTAAGGCACTTCTACCTTTGCCAGGCACAAGGTAAATATTTAAAAACATTAGCTTTTATAATATCATTACATATATTAATTCATGTCCTTCACTTGCTCCACATATATTTGCAACACATAAGAATACACACTAAAGTTGTTGAGTAACTCATCTCCATTTTTATTAGCAGGTTCAACTGATTAACACAAATTGCAGTTTGTTATTAGATGCTGAAATTATGCCATTTTATATTCTTTGGACCAGAGTGCATGTAAAAATGAATCCCTTCACTACTTAGGCAAAACATGGCACATATCCAGAAGGCAGAGACTGTGGTTCATACCTCATAAACACGCCTGTGTTGAATTCTCAGACAAGTGACTCAACAGCTGTGTAACCTGGGGCATGATATTTAATGTTGCTGAACTTCAATTTCTTCATTTGTAAAATGAGGTTGATAATACCCATAGGCATATATTGGGGAATAAATGAAATTTACTATATGTAAAACTTTAGTACAGAGTATGGAATATAATATAAATTCAAGAAGTGGATTTCCTTTTTTTTACTACTCGTAAAATATTTATTTATGTATAATAATAATAAGATGCCTTAGGGACCACTGACAATGACCTGCAGCTAGAGGATAAGGCAGAAAGATCCAGAAAGTTCCTTCTGTCAGGACTCCTAGAGAGATATTCATCTTTCCCATGTTAGAATGGTAGTATTCCAAGTTTTAAGCCCAAAACAGAGAGTTGCATTAACACAATTAAATTTCCAGACACAGAAAATTGTATTTGCATTTTTAGTAAGTTATTTTTATAAAACAAACCAAAACGCTGTGTAAGTAATTTGCAGAGAAAAATATGGAATGACTGAAAATAAATTCCTGAGAAATATGGAAGGATTATGCTTAGAACACTATAGTTTATATGAATATTATTTGAATATTTTATTACTGTGAGTTGATATCATCTTCTTAGGTAATTTATTTGCCTCTCCAGAATTTAAAAATGAAGTATATTTATCTTAAGAGGTGTGAGTATATATATATATTTTTAAAGTCTGTGCATTTTACTACCAACAACAAATTTGGAAAAATACCATTCTTGTTGTCTAGTTGCTCAGTGTAAAAAAACCAACTTATTCATGCAATCATTTTCTTTAATAATTCAGTGCAAATAACTTAATCAGAGGTTACTGTTTCCTTTATTCTTTGATGTTGTTCCAGACTTTTCTACTTTTCTATGGGCTCTTAGATACAGTGAACTATTATATTTGCAAATTCTGATTTAATATGTTTAAAAAAATCTTCCCTTGCCATTGTATTTCTTAATATGTAATTATGACTAATTCACTACAATACTGTAATCTCTTTATAATTTAGAAATTTTAATAGAAACATGAACCAGATATATGCACACTAATTTTAACCTTGCTTAGATAACATTCAAATATACAGGAAAACCTATGGTAACAAATGCTATCGTTTATAATTTTCATCTCTTTCTGCATTCAAATATGGCTTTAATGACTCATAAGAAGTATACATGTACCAAAACAAGTTAAAATTCTAAAACAGGTTGAAATAAAATGATGAGGAGGTAGTGATTAAAGTTAAATAGTGTTCTAAGATTCTTACATTATTAGAAAAAAAAGTATAGTTACTGTTTAATGTTGGGTGCTATTTTGGCAAGTAAGAATGTTAAAAATTTTAAGTATAATACTGAAAAATAGAAATGTAAAATGTACAAAATAAAATAAAATGTCATCAAACACAAACCAGGAAAGAATGAAAAAGCAAAGCAAACAAACAAAACACACACACACAAAACAGCAACAAAATAAAACAAAAACTTGTAATTATAAAGTACATAGGTAAAAAAAAAAGAAATTCAAATGGGTCAGTAACCATGATTAATATACATTAAATAAACTCATCAGATCAGAGATACAAACTTACAATGCATTAAAAATGACAGCTGTATGCTACTTAAAAAAAAACAAATAAAACATGTAACAGAGAAAGTATAAAAGAAAGGAATGAAAAAGAAGAAATTAGGCAAATATTCAGAAAAGAAAACTGGTGCTGTTATATTGATTTCAGAGAAAATACATTATATGGAAAAAAGAAATATTAGGGGTAAAACAAGTAATTACATAGTGATAGAAAAGAACAATTCACTAAAAAGGCATAATAATATTTTATCTTTTTGTTCCCAATAACATTGTTACAAAATGCATTAAAAACCTTGAAAGACTTACAAGGAGAAATCAACAAAAATGAAACTGAATTTGCCAATTTTAACAGAAACATCTTAATATTTGTCAGACAAAACAGACAAAAACAATACTAAAACATGGAGGGTTTAGAAAAGACAAATAATTATATCTAATGAATAAGTACAAAACTCTTGCCAGAACAATTAGTGAGTTAATATTATTTCAAATCCATATAGAACATCTACAAAAATTGTCCAAAAGCAGCTCTTAATAAACACCAAAGGATTGATACCATATAAACCATACTGCAGCAAAACAGAACAAAATAAAAATTTAATCCCCAGTTCCCCTTATCATGGTTTGAAAATTTATAAATATACTTTTAAATAATTCACGGGTCAAAGAAGAAATCATAAAGGTATCATAAAGGTAATCAGCAAATATAGAGTTGAAATGAGAATGAGAATGCTACATACATGTTGTTGGACACATCTACAGCAGTACTAACAGGCATGTTCATAAGCTTAAATGCATGTATCAGAAAAGTAGGTTAAAAATAAGCTAAATTTCTAAATTATGATGTTAGAAATATTTTTAAGAAATAATATTAATTTGAAATTTTGAAAGGAAGAAAATTCTATTTGAACAGAAATTAATGAAATAGACAAAATAGTTAAAATAGAGAACGAATCAGAACAAAGTTGATTATTAGAAAAGAAACTGAGAAAACAGAAACTCCAAAACTGAAAAGGGCACTTTTGTTCAGGTATAAATCTTCACCAGGAGCCAGCCATGAGTGTGGGAAAATAAAGTAGTGAAGAACAATTAGAATTATCTTTTTGCTTTTGTCCTACCAATGCCTACAGCTAAATAATGCCTGTTCTAAGAGCCACAGTGACTCATAGCTCTAGTTCAGGTATCCAGGAAGTAAGCAGGGTAGTGCAGAGCCCTTGTTTGGGGAGGGATAAAAAAACAGAAGGGGAACTAATGGGCTTTATGAAGTTTTTTCTCCACAACTTTTGCTCCAAATCCCTAGACTGATAACTACAATCTAAGATTCTTAGCTTTTTTTGTGCAATGAACCCCTAGGATAATCTGATGAAGCCTATAAATCTCACCTCAGAATATCAAAAAATACAGTAAACAAAATACAGCATTACAAAGGAAAGAAGTTAAATTGAAATTCAACCGTCAAAATATTTTTAAAACTCTTGATAAGAACTAGGAAGATCGGTAGGAGAAAAAAGGGATAAAGAAGGGGGGTAATCAGAAGGGGGAATGAAGCATGAGAGACTACAGACTCTGAGAAACAAACTGAGGGCTTCAGAGGGGAGGGCGGTGGGGGAATGGGATAGGCTGGTGATGGGTAGTGAGGAGGGCACGTATTGCGTGGTGCACTGGGTGTTATATGCAACTAATGAATCATCGAACTTTACATAAAAAAAAATTAAAATAAAAAATTAAATTTAAAAAAGGAGAAAAAAACTCTTGATATAGCACTATGTATGCTTTAAAAAAATAAAGCATCAAATATGATAGCTACTGGCTTGTAATTATTGTAATTCCAAAATAATAAGCAGAAATAATATTGGAGTTATCTCCAACTATAAATGGCATGAAAACATCTGTGATAGCTGTCATTGAAAACATCTGTGATATATACTGCAATAATGTCTACATTCATTATTTAAAGAAATGCTAAAATTCAGTTAGATTATAATAAACAAATGTGATTCTGTTTCATATGTTCATGGGACTCCTCATCTGATGCTTTCTCCTACTGCTGCTTCTCCTCTGGGTAAAAGAGTGAAGCCTTGACCTAAGGATTTATTCTGTGGAACAAGACAGACTTTCTATGAGTTTATGCTGTTTGGGTTTCATTCTACTTCTTATGGTTCGCCCACTCTCTCACTCCCTGGCTGACTAGGGCTAACTGGGGTTGTCATCTCAGCCATGCACATAAGGAATGCCAGACAGATTAGGCAATACTCCCAGGAGAAAAGAATGAGGGAATGGGAGGGAGGAAGAAAAGAGTGACCTTCCCTGACCACTCTATCTAAAACAGCCTCCAAGAGAAACATTAAAATTCAACACATCTCATTCAAAATGCCAAGGGATTTAACACATTTTTTAATTGAAATCCCTATGTGATATTTTGAGGAAACAGAAAAATGTTCTTACAATTCACTTAGACAGGAAAGCCCACACAAATACCCCAAACAGTTTTGATAGTGTATTGAAGCTGTACAGATGGGAGCAATGATGGCTAGGATACAAAAGATTTCAAAACCAGAAGAAACAGGTAAATCCCTGTGGGGAAAAAAATCGCATATAATGAAATACTGCATTGCATGATAAGTTAGTAATTTCAAAAGTACTTTGGAATAAAATATAAGCTCTACCTCATACCTTATATAAAAGAAAAATTGGGGTGTGTTAAAGTTTAATTATAAAAATGAAAACATAAAACCACTAGACATGTATACAGATTAATATAGTCTAAGAGTAAGAAAGACATTTCCGTACATGCCATCAGAATTAAAAATAACACATAAATGTCCATTTGATTTGAGTACAAACAAGTGAAACTTCATCTAACACTACCAGAAAGACCAATGACAATTTAGAGAGGGTGAAAAGGGATTTGAAAAACAAAATCACTACGTTTAAATTTATAGGAAAGAGATAAATAATAAAAGACCTCAGCAATTCATCCAAGAAATAAAAATGACTAACAAATGTTAAAATAGTGTCTCATCTTATTAATATAAAAGAAATGAAAATTAAAGTACCAACGAAATTTAATTTTGTCACTTATCAAAGTGCCAGAGATTTTTAAATTGAAATTTTTCATGCTAATTAGGGTGTGATGAGACGAGTACTTTCACACTCTGCTGGTGAGACTGTAAACTGGCATAATAGTATTACTGGAGAGCAATTTGGGAGTGTCTTCCAAGAGCCTTAAAAATCTTCATATATTCTAATTGAGCAATTCAACTTCCAAGTAACTATCTTTAAATTTTTTTCAAAATACATAACAATGATCATCACATTATTACATAAGATAATAAAATCTGGATTCATAAAATATCCAACAATACAAGACTAATTTAATACATCATGATACACCCATATGAAAATGTTATATACAAAAACATACTTGATTAGAAGAATATATGGGGACATATAAATATATATGGTTCTCATCAAATGTTAGATGAAAGAAGCAAAAGATAAAAATTTATTTAAAATTTGATTCAAATTTCATAAAATGAAAAAATTATTATCTTAAGAAGGCCAGAACAAAATAGAACAAATCGATAATAGCTGTTAGCTCTGCACAATACTGTATGTGTAATATTTAGTTTGTTTTTTATAAACTTTTCCACGATGATTCATACAATCTTACAGTCAGAAAAATAATAAATGCTGTTTTAAAACAGGAGTTATTCCACTGCAAATATTTCTTTAGTTGTTATGAATCATTACTGACTCTTAACAGTTGTGGGAAAAATGAAATTTTGTATATAAAACCTCTCTAATGTATCATATATCTAGAACATAATTATTGTGTCATCAGGAGCATGAATTCTGGAGCCAGAATGCCTTGGTTTAAATGTCAGCTTCCCCAGCCTCAATTTCCTTATCTGGAAAATCAGAATATTACTACTAGACTAATAGTAATGACACTAGTAACTATCTTAAGGGATGTTTGTGAAGATTTGAGTTAATATATGTGAAGTATCTAGAAGACTGACACATAATAAATACAATATAAGGGTTTGGGTACACTCAGACACATACACACATGCACACATGAGCTCGCTGTGCTCGTGAAACAGTAAACTTAATTACTCAATTGATCTTTACTTCTCTTGTGATGAACAAATGAACTAAACAGTTTGGAGTTTGGCTGAGATCTAGGTAGTTTCAAAGACACCATAGTTACTAAATTCAAGTAACATGTATTGAAAGAGCTTAGAGACCTAGATAAGTGATTGACTAATTAAGTGGAATAATTAAAAAGCAAGAACTATCACCTAGCCAAATTAT
Organism: Ailuropoda melanoleuca; assembly: GCF_002007445.2. Taxonomy (NCBI): domain Eukaryota; kingdom Metazoa; phylum Chordata; class Mammalia; order Carnivora; family Ursidae; genus Ailuropoda; species Ailuropoda melanoleuca. Next base: position 89,226,363 of record NC_048218.1, read on the forward strand.
CTAGAGATTTCCTATTGATAAATTAGAAAATGTACTACATTTACTACAAATTTAATCAGACTAACTCCTGTTGATGTCCTTGATTGGGTAATTATGTAACGAGATAAGCAAAGGAACTGCTATAAATTTGTCTTGGTATCTATCCAGACCCCAACAGTAACACCTTGGACCTATTCCTCTTCCTATATTCTCCCTCGGTTTATTCAAATCTGAGTGCTTAGGTGGAGAGTATCACCAATACAGCAGGTTCATCGTTAATATATTACAAAACTGGAGAAGGGGAAGTGAACTTCGGTTTATTTTACATTTTCTGTTCAGTGGAAGTTAGATATTAATTTCAAAGGGAAACTTATTCTTCATTTCTTTTCCAAGAAGCAAGTCATGCATTTGTCCTGTACATCACTTTAATGTCGTTCATCTGATTCTGAGTCTGCAAATCCATAATGTAATACCTAGTTTGCCGCCAGCCTTGGGATTCACGTGCTTTGCACATTTCAAGAAAATAATAGTGGGTCAGAGAAGAGGAGTTGCCTAAATTCATACAAAAAGTATGTGGCAGCACTAGGCTATACTAGAATCCCTCTGAACCAACTCCAGTATCTTTTCAACTATCTTATATAATAAACACCCCACAACTTGGCCCTCACTTTACATATCCAGGTCAGATTCCTTTCTAGTTCTTATCAGTTGCAAATTGAGTTGCAAATTTCCATCACTGCCCTCTACTTGACTCCACTCTGTCTCACTTCTATAACTTCTCTTTCAACTTCACACATACAAAAAACAAAAAATAAAAATACAGATGATTGCGTGTTCGTTACCTCAATCTTAAGCCTGCTCTCAAATCATATCAAATCTTTTTCTTCACTGAGGACAGATTTTTCCCTGTCCCAGACAGTTTTGATGGTTCCTTCCCCATCCCAATCCCATCCCCTGTAGTCTTGACTGGGCTGTGAAGCATGGTTCCCCACCTACCCCTTGCCTGCGATCTGGAGCAGGAACATGGCCAGAAAAAGTCAAGCAGAGCACTTCTCTGGTTTGATATTCAAAAATCGGGAGTAGAAGAGTCTTTTCCCATGAGGTTGCTAAAATGAGAGGAGTGGAATCTAGATGTCTCAGTGACCACCAAACTAACCATACACTATGAGGAACCATGACTGTCACAGCTGCAATGACTTTGATCCTTTGGATCTAGCTCTATGGAAGCCAGTTTCAATCCTGAAACACACAAGTATGAGAGTCAATAAATTCCCTTTTTTGCTTGTGATATTTTGGGTTAAGATTTTACTATATATATCAGTTCCATCTCCTCCTCATTCCTCTCCTCCACTTCCTTCCTCCTCTATTTTCTTAATTCCTTCATCTTCACCCTTACCCAAGCCTACATATAGGATGTTCTGAATTTTATTCCTTCCATCTTCTGAGGAACTTTGTTACACCAAATCATTCCACCATAACCTATATTTCCTGTCTTCAAATGATGCCTTTCTACTATGTATTTTTTCTATTGTATGCAAACACAAATAATTCCATGACATAATCGTGTTCTATTTACTTCTTTCTCTTTCTACATTGCTTTATAAGTAAGCTTCTTGGAAATATAGTCTATACTTGTTTACTCCACTTCCTAAACTGGTTTCAAACCTGTTTACTCTGTTGAAACGCATTATGCAGCAATCAAAATAGACATACTATTTTTCAAATCCAATTTTCATTTTTCTGCCTCTGTTTTACTTGGCCTATCTCTAACGTGACACTGCTGATTACTAACTTCTTGAAAGTTACTCTTTGTCTTCCATGCTTCCATTCTCTTTGCTTTTCCTCTTTTATTATTCAATCACAAGTCCCTTCAGGGGCACCCTTTCTATGCTTATCCCTTAAAATGTATCATTGTTTAATGTTTCATCAGTGGCTTCATCTCACTTTCCATGGCTTCACCTCCCACCTATATGTAAATGACACCCATGTCCACGTTTCTAGTCCAGACCTCTCCTGAATTCTGAGCAATATGTCCAATTGGCTGCCAATGCTCATTCCACATAGATGTTACACAGATACCTCAACCTCAGCAAATAAAAACATGAATTTGCCAAACTCTCTCCCGACCTGTTCTTCCTCTCTTCCTTACCTTAGTCAATGTTACCACCATCCATTCCCACAACGCCTTAGATTCCTCCCCCTTTCTCCAACTCATTATCAGTACTATGGATTGTACCTTATACATGCAAATAAATACATTTTCTACCTCTTCTAGCACATTCAATATTTTATTACTGATCTCTGGTAAAGCCCTATCCACTCACTCTCCATAGAGAATGACCCTTCCAAACACAACTTTAGTTTTTCACTCCACTTTAATAATGGATAAGGCACTTATTTTTTACTTAGCATACAGGCTTTTTCATCTTCTGGACCTTTTTACTTCTTCAGTCTCATCTCCATCACCTATGATATCCACTTATTACACAGTTCCCTAAATGCTGCATGCCTCTAGGCGTTTACCAATCCTGTTTACTCTAACTGGAACCCCCACTCCAGAGTTAAGCAGTCTCACAAAGACCCCAAAACCCCACAGTTTTTGGAATAATTTTTCAAGTAGTCAAAAAATAGATGTGTAATTATGTATGCAGTTATCTTGCCTAATAATTTTAACTCCTAAAAGCTGCAATATAAAGCTTATCCAAACCTTTCTTCCATATACAAATTAATAGGTTAAAAATCATTTTATATAGCTTATTATAAAATTCTGACTTTTTGCTAATACCTCCCTAGAAACCTATATTCAACTTTTAGTATTACTGCCATCTCTAGAGGACAAAGTCCCTGCTCAGGCTGTGCTCTGCTGGTCAAAAGGAGACATCAGCTTGCTTCTGAGTTGAATTATGTCTTCCGGCCACATGGGGTTTTTGTTCTCTTCTTGGCCTTCTCCTTAGGTAATTCTCCAGCTTATCTCACTCTACTTTCAAGTAATCAATATTTATGAGACACTGGAGGCAGAGAACTACAGTCATAAAATATCATAACACTATGTCGACTTCACTAATTTCTCAGAGAAGAAAATTACTCCCTTCCTGCTTTTCATCCCATTAGCTGGACTGAACGCCAATTCTTTTAAAGCACAGTGCTTGTTTATTTAATAAATGGACCCAATTAACTGATTTCTAACAACATTTAGCAGTTAGTTTATTTTAGAAACTGTTTCAGATACAAAGATTAAAGTATTTACATCACTTTCAAAATTTTCTAATTTTGCTAAGGCTAATGTGCTTAGTCAAAAAAGTTGAAACATATATTTGAAGAATGATTAGTAATAATTTTTGTTCATTAAGTAAATAAATCATTCATTAATGCATGCTGCAAATATTTGTAAAATTCTCATCATATATCAGTCACCATTTAAGGATCTGAGGAGTCAATAGTAGAAAAGATGCAGTACTTGCTCCCAAAATGTTTTGTTCTAATACACAGCCAAACTTGTAAGCAAAAATTGGCGTAACATATGAGATATTTTGCTTTTGACCAGCTCATTTTAATTTTTACATTTTGTTGGAGATTTGGAAATAAAAACAATAACGAACAACTCTACATATTTAAATGACAGGTAAGTAAGTTATGAAATCAGATGCTAATAAATACATACATATATCCATACATGCAGAGATTATAGTTATCTCACATACAAAATTTTATTAATCAGAAAACAACAGAATAATTCATTTAAGAAAAAGTTTAAAGCATTAAGCTCATGTAACTTGTTACATATATAAATAGCATTGACCGCACTAACAAGTTATTGCAAAAGCATTACATTTGCAAGTACATTCTATTTTTCATAAATTTTAATAATTGTAGAGGTGATCACCTGACACTTTAAATTAATTAGTAAAAAATAAAGTGTCATTATTTTCTACTCTCTTTTGGAAAACTTATTAGCCAGGGCATAACTTCATTTCAGTAAATTTGATTCTGCATTTAAGATAATATAAAAACTATTTTTTAAGATTACATATAGTGGTGCCTGGGTGTCTCAATCAGTTAAGCATCTGTCTTCAACTCAGGTCATGATCCCGGGGTCCTAGGATGGAGCCCCACATCGGCTGCCTGCTCAGTCAAGGGTCTGCTTCTCCCTCTTCCTCTGCCTGTCCCCCTGCTCATACTCTTTCTCTTAAATAAATAAATAAAATCTCAAATAAATAAATAAATAAAGATTACATATAATATCAGAATATCAGAAACTATGTTAACTTGCTATGCATAACTTATGACATTTCATGAGGGCATATAATAAATTACATATATACATATATGAATACACAACCAAGGAAAATTGTGACAATTAGTACACACATATTAAACTATGGCAGAATAACTTCTAAAATATTATATTAAGCAAGTGATTCTCAAGTTTTTCTATTCTTTTCTTAAAAATAATCTTGAACATTTCATTTAAGTTGTATATTTTTATGTGTGGATATATATAGTATATCATCTGTATCTACCCTTATATGGAAATATCTATATGTATGAAGATAGATACAGATTTTTTTTTTTTAGAGAGAGAGAGAGTGAGGGTGGGAAGGGGCAGAGGGAGAGGGAGAGAGAAACTCCCAAACTGACTCCACGCCCAGCATGGATCCCAATGCTGGGCTCGACCTCTTGACTGTAAGATCATGACCTGAGCCAAAATCAAGAGTTGGACACTTAACAACTGAGCTACCCAGGTGCCCCTAGATACATCTATTTTTTAATTAAATATAATTAACTCACTTAGGATGATGCAGTATTCTACAGAATACTCAGCACTTTTCCAGTGTATGAATTACAGAATTCTTTGTTGAATAAAGTATTAATTCAGGTTTATTTGGTTAGTTTCCATGTAAAAGAAGCACAATTCTTTCATAAAGTACTAAAGATCCTACCTCACGCTAGTTGAAGGCAAACTAAATTTCAAAATAAGAAGGTGATCAAGGAGGAGAAGGGGGAGGTTGATAATGAAGAAGAAAAATTACACACAGAACTGAACTTCACTGGAGACCTGGCCTAGGTTAACAACATATTTTACTTCCAGTTTCTTCTAGGTTTGAGTCTAACAGTGGCGTTATTTTTGCTGCTACTAGAAGAATTTTTATAAGGAAAAGGCAACCCTGTGCCAAATTACCACAGAGATCAACATTCTTAATTTTCAGAGGTAGGAAACCTGCCACCTCGTTAAAGGGAGCACTGTGTTATTAGCCTGCTGGCATCTCAACAGCTGTAGAGCACACCGCAGGCTTGTCCTCCTGACCAGTAAAAAGATGCTGAGAAGCTGACTTAAGAATATTGCTTTGGGGACTGAATAGGGAATGCACACATTAAAAGGGACATGCAAAAAGAAATCCATTATTTTATTATATAATAATCCTAATTACAAACAGACAATTGAAAATGGGGAAATTGAAGAAAGGAGTGAAAGTTTTTTGGAAGACACTATGTTGCATCATTATTTGAAAGGAATAGTAGTCAAGTTCAGACTCCTTAAGTGGCAATTATTTCACTGAAGTTTCAGGTGTAGAATTTTTTCTTCCTGGAATTCAAGGTCCATATTCGGAGGTCAAGGCAGAGAAAGTTGAGTATATATTCTAAACATCTTTTCTGCACATCAGCATTTATAGAATTTCAAAGCTCATTTTCCACAGTGGAGAATTCATCTCTACTTTTAACCCAATGGCCAACATTCAAAATGAACAGAGAAAATAATGGCTTCTCTGAAGCTTTGCTTCATTCTTCTAGGAAGGCCAGGTACTTTTTTCTGAGACAGTACTGATTTTCACTTTGCAGTGATTATCATTACAGCTTTTTTTTTTTTTTAAAAAGATTTATTTATTTGAGAGAGAGGGAGAACACCTGCATGTGTGCCTGAACAAGGGGAGGGGCAGAGAGAAAGGGAGAAGGAGAGCAGACTCCAGGATGAGGAGGACACAACCTGGGGCTCAATGTCCAGGATCTGAGATCACGACCTGAGCAGAAGACAAGAGGCAGACGTTCGACAGGTCAACCACACAGGCTCCCCGATACGGCTTTTTTACATTTCTTTCACTTTGTAAAGGCTTAAATTCTCAAACTTAAGGACAACATTTAAATTTTTCATAGGAGATCTTAACATGAGGAAGGATAACAGACTTTTCATGGATTTCTGTTGTGTGTTTACTGACTCTTTGGCTATCGAGGATTTTGACTTCTCATTACATGAAAAATTCTTCATACTACATACTTGAAAATAAGCTTTATATAGATTTGGCAGACTTGCTTCCTCAGTATATCTGTCTTTTGTAATATAAATACTAATCTCTCAGCTACTGTGTTTTGATGGAATTTACAATCCAACACTGTTTAATTATTCATGATGAGTGATCCATCAAGCCAAAAGATTCCCAAGAGGACGGATAAAAACAATTTGTTATCTTATTTGGGTCAAAAACCCAGAGTTGAACAAAAATGACTTAACACTGTAAAAACAAGACTTTTTTTAAGTTGATGATTGAAAATGCTAAGAACAATATTGTAGGCACGGTAATTAAATTCACTAATTACTTGTGTTCTTGTGACATTTTTTATGTGTTCACACTCCAGGTAAGGACTATTCCTTTATTAGTAATAATAAAAGACCAAAATATTAATTTTTAGATAAAAATATTGAGTAGAGGCTAATTTTAATAAGTCCAAGGGGGTTGGCAATATTAATAAATTCCTTCTACCCAAGGCATAATCCAAGATACTGGGAGTTCTTCAAGGTTAACTCAAATACAACTTGCTAAATGAAGCTATTCTCCATTTTAACTATTTAATATAATTCCTAACTACAAATTTTACTCTTAAATATCCTTTCTGGGCAAAGGACATTTCCTGTATAGCTCACATATAAATGTTCTATAGAGGGCAAGATTTAAGGAGATAAAACAATGAAATCATTCAAAAAGATATTATAAGTAAGGAAGAAATAATAGAAGGGATAGAGATTTTTTTTCTTTTTAAGCAAAAAGAAGAAAAAGAAAGAAAGACACATATTTTTAAGTTTGTAGTTGAATTTTAAGAGATCTTACCACACTGGGCACAGTAAGAAGCTAGGGTTTTTCAAATTTATCTTATACACTAATGTAACCAGCATCCTATCTCTGTGCTTAGGGACTGAGAATGCTATGTTCTTTCTTTTGGATGTAATTATCCTTCCTTAAAAAAAGAATTGCACGTTCCCCAAGTCTCTAAATTCTATGGTACCTCCACAGTTCCTCTAAATATTTTACTTTGGTGAGTTTTATAATAGCCCAAAACACTTCTGCATTAATAACCAGATTGAATTTCTGGAAGCTAGAATTCATTACCTTCTTTCTTGGAATGTCAACACTGCTAAAATTTGCAAACCTGCCTGCTTCAGCAAAGTTCAGGTTCATGATCTCTAAGCAATCATAAACTTATCTATTTGGATAGGAAATTTCTCTAATTCACAGGAATATCAGATATCATAGATACAAGTTTAGAAACATTAAACGTGTTTACTCTTAGCACTTGAGTTCTGAAAAGCAGCATCAAAAACAATCTCATTGGAGGCTCTGTAGAACAAAATCAAATCCACTGAAATTCTGCCTTTAATTAACTTCAAATATGTTCTCTAAAGTCTATTGTTATGGGTTGATGATGTCACTCCAAAATTTATATGTTGAAGCCCTAACCTCCCAGAATCTCAGAATGTGACCTTATTTGGAAATAGGGGTTTTGCAGATGTGATACGATGAAGTCAAGTCATACTAGAGTAAATCGGGGCCCTAATCCAATATGATTTGTGCCCCTATGAATAGGGAAATCTTAGTCACTCACATGGAGAGAATGCCATGTGAACGCAGAGGCAGAGAGAGGGATGATGCATCTAAAAGCTGTCCACAAGCCAAGGAACATCAAAGATTGCCAGCTAACCACCAGAAGTTAGAAAAGAGACATGGAACAAATTCTTCCTGAGGGCTCTCAGAAGGAATCAACCCTGGTAACACCTTGATCTCAGACTTCCAGACTCCAGAACTGAGACAGTAACTTGTTAGTTAAGCCACCTACTTTGTGGTAACTTGTGATGGTAGCCCTAGAAAACTAATATATCTATTATTTTGACGTTGGTAACTGTCTAATTCTGAAGTGCTATTGGCTTATTGTGAATTTTTATTCTAATGGATGTGTTTCTTTGTAGTCTGTCTCCTTCACACTTCTGCCACCTTCACTGCACGAGAGCCATTTCCTGGAAATTGACTTTAATTTCCCTGGGGCTGACCTGAACCAATAGATGTATCCCAAAGTGTAATGTCTTCCTTCAATAAATTGCAGCAATGACAAGGGCCTGTATTTCTTTTTCTGAAGATCAGTTTATTCTTTCACTTGATTTTTTTTCCTAGAAAAAAATTACAATTCTTATTTGCTCATTACAGATTATGTAAACAGTTATAAGCTAAAGACTCCTCAGTGCATATCTCACCTTTGTTACCTTGAAATACGTCTTGTAATCTACTCTAAGAAAGGCATTACCTGTAGAATTAGCAGTATTTATTATTCAAGAGTAAACTGTACTGAAGCCCTGGCTGGAGATATGAAGATGAATAAACAGGGGTTTTAAAAATTAAGAAGTTCCTAATCTGCCATGGGAGACTGATACATAAACAACTAATCAAAATATACCGAGCTATGTCTGCAAGAACTGTAGTTAACATGTTATAGAATGCTTACTGTTTTCCACACACTGTTCTAGACACTTAGAAGTGCTATCTCATTTAGTCCTATAATAGCTTCAGGAGGTGGGCACTGTTTTTATTCTCACCTTACAGGTAAGCAACAGAAAAAAAGACAAGGAAATTGATAAAATTCACAAGGCTAAAAAGTGACAAAGCCAGGATTCAACCAGAAAAATCCATGCTTTAGTCCTTATGCTTTAAGTGCTATCTGTATTTGGGAATGGAGGAAGAGGTCAGGGAAGCCATAACAAAAATATTTAAGCTGAGCCATGGATGAATGTGACAAGGAGATAAAAAGATGGATATATCTGGAGCAAGAAATCCCCAGAAAAATGACGGAAGATACAGGCAATCAGAAGCAGTTCAGTATAGGAGGAGCTGATGACAGATCAGGGAGTGGTGGCAGCAGACTACGTGAGACAGGAGATTGAAGACAGAGTGTGGAACACTCTGAATGCCCTGCAAAGCAGTTTGTAATTAATTATCTGTGGAAGAAAGGAGTCTTCATTGGGTTTTGAGCATATGAGAGGCACAGCTATATCAGATTTAGATGCAGCCCTGGTGGCTTGTAAAAGAAGGCAAATCAGTTCTCAGGTTGAATCTGTCCACAGATGTCTGAGGGTTACTTTCAAAATGGTTCAGAAAATAAATTATACCTATATACATATATACAATTATAAATAAAAATAAACACATTTATAGTTAACATATAATTATAATAATCATATATAATTACAATAATTATAATTGCATACAAATATATGTGATTTAAAATATATACAATAATTACATATAATAATTAACATTATTAAAATATATATAATAATTATAAATTTTATATATATACCTTACACCATACACAAAAATAGACTCAAAATGGATGAAAGACCTAAATGTGAGACAGGAATCCATCAAAATCCTAGAGAAGAACACAGGCAACAACCTCTTCAACCTCAGCCACGGCAACCTCTTGCTAGACACGTCTCCAAAGGCAAGGAAAACAAAGGCAAAAATGACTATTGGGACTTCATCAAGATAAAAAGCTTTTGCACAGCGAAGGAAACAGTAGATAAAACCAAAAGGCAACTGACAGAATGGGAGGCTACTTGCAAATGACATATCAGATAAAGGACTGGTATCCAAAATCTATTAAGAACCTATCAAACTCAACACCCAGAGAACAAATAATCCAATCAAGAAATCAGCAGAAGACATGAACAGACATTTCTGCAAAGAAGACACACAAATGTTCTAACAGACACATGAAAAAGTGCTCAAAATCACTCAGCATCAGGGAAATACAAATCAAAAGCACAATGACATACCACCTCACACCAGTCAGAATGGCTAAAAGTAACAAGTGAGGAAATGACAGATGTTGGCAAGGATGCAGAAAAAGGGAAACACTCCTACATTATTGGTAGAAATGAAAGCTGGTGCAGCCACTCTGGAAAACAGTATGGAGGTTCCTCAAAAAATTGAAAATAGAGTCACCCTACAACTCAGCAATTGCACTACTGGGTATTAACCCCAAAGATACAAATGTAGTGATCCAAAGGAGCACTGCACCCCAATGTTTATAGCAGCAATGTCCACAATAGCCAAACTATGGAATTGTCCATCCCAGATGTCCATCGACAGATGAATAGATAAAGAAGATGTGGTGTATATACATGTATACATGCAATGGAATATTACGCAGCCATCAAAAAATGAAATCTTACCATTTGCAACAATGTGGATGGAACTAGAGGGTATTATGCTAAGTGAAATCAAAAGAAAGACAATTATCATATGATCTCACTGATATGTGGAATTTAAAAAACAAGGCAGAGGATCATAGGGGAAGAGAGGAAAAAATGAAATAAGATGAAACCAGAGAGGGAAACAAACCATAAGAGACTCTTAATCACAGGAAACAAACTGAGGGTTGCTGGAGAGATGGGGTAACTGGGTGGTGGACAATGGGGAGGGTATGTGTTGTAATGAGCACTGGGTATTTTATAAGACTGATGAATCACAGACCTGTACCCCTGAAACAAATAATACATTATGTGTTAATTAATTGAATTGGAATTTTAAAAAATTAATAAAATATAATAATTATATATATAAAGAGGGAAGAAAAAGGGGTAAATTGTTAACAACAGATTAATCTGGATAAACTGTATGTAAGTGTCCTTTTGGTAACTTTTCATTAATTTAAATTTACTTCCCAATAAAAAGTTTTAAAAAGCACAGAATTCAAATTGAGGGTTGCAAGGGTCTGGGATAAGGAAGAGAAACAGAAATTGCTTAATGGGTAAGAGGTTTTTACTTTGGAGTAATGAAAATATTTTGGAACTAGATACAGGTGGTGGTCACACGTCATTGTGAATGCACAAAATGCCACTGAATACCTTTGGGGAAAAAAAAGTGTTTTAGAGTACATTTACTAACATTTTGAAGACTTAATTCTTCTTTGCAAACATCCCCCAAATGTCAGTTCCAATCCAGCTATCCTAGGAATATTCTCCTGAATCTTTAAAGGTTACAGGTAGAAGTGCTACAAGCTAAGAAGAATTTTAAAATGCCATACTTATTAATTGGCTAACTAAATATACAATAGCCTATGTCATGGGACTGCTTTCCCAGGAACCATTAGAGAAGGGGAGGCAACCATCAGTGTAAGTGGATGTAGGAGAACTAATTGACAATCAGGAGGTATTGCTATGTTTCTCTTAGCCTACTCCTGATCAAAGGCCAAGTTAGAAACTGAAAAAGTTGCTCTCTTTGAAGATATATTTTAGTAACTATTTTAAAGATGCATTATCTATTGTAATGTCAAGAATAAATTATTGTAATTTTGTGTAAAATATATCCAAACCAGTGACAGCTAGAAAAATTAGATGATTACAAATTAAGACTTTACCAAAAGTATAAATAGTATACTATTTAATAAAGTAGTATTACTTTAAGTTTTAATAACATTTTTTTTATTTCTTCTGAATACTTTATCTCACCTAAGCCTGATAACCTTATGATGGAGAAAGAACATTTTATTATATTACAAAACATTTTTTAGGGGCACCTGGGTGGCTCAGTCAGCTAAACAGCTGACTCTTTATTTCAGCTCAGGTCATGATCTCAGGGTCCTAGGATAGAGCCTTGCATTAGGCTCCATACTCAGCAGGGAGTCTGCTTGAGATTCTCTCGCTCCTTCTCCCTCTACCCATCCTACCTGACTCCCCACCCCTATGTGCACACACTCCCTGTCTCTCTGTCTAAAATAAATATCGATATTTTAAAAAATACAAAAATACTAATTCAAAGGGATATATGCCCCCTGATGTTTATAGCAGTATTATCTGCAAAAGCCAAATTATGGAAACAGCCCATTGACTGATTAATAGATAAAGAAGAGATGGGGTGTGTGTGTGTGTGTGTGTGTGTGTGTGTGTATTCTACACACAATAGAATATTACTTAGTAATAAAAAAGAATGAAATCTTGCCATTTGCAATGACAAGTGAAATAAGTCAGTCAGAGAAAGACAAATACCACATTATTTCACTCGTACATGGAATTTAAGAAACAAAACAAATGAGTAAAGGGGAAGAGAGAGAGAGAGAAAAACCAAGAAAGAGACTCTTAAGTAAAAAGAACAAACTGATGGTTTCCAGAGGGGAGGTGGTTGGGGAATGGGGGAAATAGGTGATGAGGATTAAGAAGTGCACTTGCTATGATGAGCACTGGGTGTTGTATGGAATGGGTCACTATATTGTACACCTGAAACTAATACTACGTTGCATGTTAACTAACTGGAATTTAAATAAAAACGTTAATGAACTAGCAATTGACAAGATACATCATCCATTCATGGTAAAAAATAAAATTTCTTTTAAGTAGTAAAAAAAAAGAGAAAGAAATGTCATAGATATACACAGAGATATATGAGGTTATCCATTGTAGCATAAACTATGATTATAAAAAAACTGGAACAACCTAAATGACTAACAGTATGCATATATTTAAAATAATTCTAATATATCCATTTGATGAAATATTATGCAGCCATTAAAAATCATATATTCCAGGGGCACCTGGGTGGCACAGCGGTTAAGCGTCTGCCTTCGGCTCAGGGCGTGATCCCGGCGTTATGGGATCGAGCCCCATGTCAGGCTCCTCCGCTATGAGCCTGCTTCTTCCTCTCCCACTCCCCCTGCTTGTGTTCCCTCTCTCGCTGGCTGTCTCTATCTCTGTCAAATAAATAAAATAAAAAATCTTTAAAAAAAATCATATATTCCAAGAACAGTTAATGATGTGGAAAAATGTTCACAAATAAACTTATGTGACATATACTAGATACGAAATACTTCAGCTTTTCAAAAATATGAATGCAAATAAGAGGATGGAGAGGAAATAAACCAACATGTTAATATTAATTACCTCTAGATGACAGCATAACAACTTATTTCCTCCTTTATATGTCTCTATTTTAAAATGTTATATGATGATCATGCATTATTTTTAAACTGAAAATATATGTTATAAAAATAAAGAAGGCAAGGAATTTTCTAACCCAATTTTGAAAAGTTTCCACATCAACTTGTTTAAAATTAAAAAGCACTGGTGTTTAAATTTGTAAGTTCTATTTAATAGGAAAATCCATTTATGTGAAACAGCTAATTCCCCGATGATGTTAGATAAGTGAGGTGTTATTACAGTATTTCTAAAAGTTGTCTACCATCTGTGAGTTTATTTTTTAATTTTCTGTGGTTTTTCACATCTAAATTTAAAATTGTTTTCACATATAAAGATCTATGACTTATGGTGATTTTTTGATAGCTTACATTTCTCCAGTTTTTGGTTTCACCAAAACTATTCAACAATAAACTCCTTCCTCACAATTATTGAAAAATAGTCTCTCCATTTTACAGACAAATCAAGTAAAGGCAGAAATATGTTAATATATCTAGAACATAAAACCAGACATGCCAGGACCTGGAGACAGCATGGTGTCATGTACCTAGAAATTGAAACGAATATTTACCCCTAGGAAGTCCTCAAACACTACAACAAGGCTTTTTATTCTCTCTTTCTCTTTTTTTTTTCCACTTTATTAGCACACCATGGCATATACACAACAGTATGGTTCTTCTAATGGTGCTTACTTAGCCTAGGGCCAAGAGCTTGGTAAGTATTCAAAAAAGACATCAGGCTACTTAGCATAGAGATTTTGGCTTACATTTTTCACTGGTGTATGCTAAGCACCTGGAACAATGCCTGTATGCCATAGGTGCTCAATGAATATGTTTCATGTGTTTACTAGACAACCCGAAGATGATGAAAGTTTTCTCTCAAGTCATCCATGCATCATCCTAGTTTCATTTATCAGTCTTCTCTAGAACCTTGTCTATTTATTTTCATCTCTTTATTTATAAGGGTTTTCTCCATTAGTTCCTGAAGCTATCATCTTATTTCTATTCTTGTGTGATCCTGACATAGGATCTAGCTCCCAAACCAACAACCCAAAGTCATCAATTACCTCCTTATTAATAAGTATGATATTCTTTTGCTTCCTTTATTACACCTTCTCTGGAACATATTATACTTGGTGGAATATTCTTTTCTGAAACTTCTTTCTCACTAGACCATGGAAGCACTTGCATATTCTAACTTCATGTTCTACCACATTTTATTTTCTGCCATTTTTTACTTCTTTTCTTCGGTCTGACATAGGATTTGTACAAGATTTAGCAGTCATCTTTTTAAGCTTATTCCTTTTGTGATTTCCATTCAAAAAAAGTATGGTTTCATCTCTCACCTCTAATTTAAAACATTCCCTCCTACAAATTCCATCCTGTTCTTTCCCTATGCTCAGTCAGAAATTTCTGCCTATTTGATACTTCATTTGAAAGTCTAAGCCTTTACATCAAAGTTGACTAAAACTAAATTTGTTACCTTTTTTTTTTTTTTTTTTTTTTTTACCAATCCCTTTCCCCAGATTACTCCTGTTTTTGTATGCTAGGTTGGGATGTTTCTCTTTTCTCTGCTTCCCTGGTAGGTCTTACCTACCAAGATCTTTCCCAGCATGAAGTTTATATAAGACTGCTCCAAGATGAGTCAGTTGTCCTGCAGAGCTCCTTCCTACAAGAAGTTCTCAGGAACAAATAAAATCAATTATTCTTTTTTTTCCCTGAGCATTCTGTCTTCAACATTGGCTCAATCTACAAAAGCCAGCATCCTCTGTGATGCTGTGTCAGTTTCCTGAGTTGCAGGACACAGCACCCTGCAAGCATGGCAGCAGGCCAGCTAATTGAACAAAGCTTCATTATACACTGATAACTATGAAAATCTTAATTCCTCTGTGGAGAAATGACTAAGTATATTATCGGGAAATGGAATTATGAAATGTTTCCAGATCAAGTTAAGGATCTACTGGTGAATTAATATAGAATTAAGCTCCTAAAGCTTACCTTAAGTAGAATGAATTGTGTTCATTCTTTGAAACCTATTGATTTGCAAAACCAATATCTCATTGCCTACAGGAGGCAATCCAGAACTGAAAATAATTCAGAAAAAAATAGTTCTAAAGATAAATAGACCATTTGAAGATTAACCTTTGCCATTAATGGCACCAAAGAAATGTGCTGTCCATATCTATTCAATAATCATTTTGTTCATTAACTCTTTGTGTATAGAATTGTAACTGATGGTCCAGGAAGTAGTTTCAGGAATAATATGCATTTAAAAAAAGTAGTGTTAATTCATAAAAAAATACTAGGAATTTGGGGTCAACCAGAAATCTGATTCTACTATTTAGTTTCTGGGAAAATTTGAGGTAGTCTTTAATTTCCCTAAACGCAGTTTCCACACTTGTAAAATTAGAATAAGAAAGCTAATTTACAAGTTACTATGTGGATTAGAGATAATGTATATAAGGTGACTCTCTATAATACTGTCAGTAAAGGATATTTTTTATTACTTATGAAGCTAGGCAGTCCAAGCAGATATATAGTAACAAAATGTCCCTTACATCTTAATGCCTAAAGAAATGGTTCTCGAGCTTTTTGGTCTCTGGACATTTTTAGACCCTTAAAAATTATTGAGTACAGGCATATCTCAGAAATATTGTGGGGGTAATTCCAGATCATCACAATAAAGTAAACATCACAGTAAAATGAGTAAAGCTAATTTTTTGGTTTTCCAGTGCATATAAAAGTTATATTATACTGTAGTCTATTAAGTATGCCATAGTATTATTTCTAAAAAATAATGTACATATCTTAATTTAAAAGTATTTTATTGCTAAAAAATTATAACCATCACTCTGAGCTTTCAGTGAATTGTAACCTTTTTGCTGGTGGACGGTATTGACTCAATGTTGGTGGCTGCTGATTGATCAGGGTGGTGGTTGCTGAAGGGTGGGGTGGCTGTGGTAACTTTTAAAAATAAGACAACAATGAAGTCTGCCACATTGATTGACTCATCCCTTCACAAACAATTTATCTGTAGCATGTGAAGCTGTTTGATAGCATTTTACCCACGGTTGAACTTCTTCAAAATTAGAGTCAATCCTCTGAAACCCTGTTACTGCTTTACCAACCAAATTTATGTAATATTCTAAATCCTTTGCTGTTATTTCAACAATCTTCACAGTATCTTCAACAGGAGTAGTTTCCATCTCAAGATACCACTTTCTTTATTCATCCATAAGAGGCAACTACTCATCCATTAAGGTGTTATCATGAGAATGCAGCATTAAGTCACATCTTCAGGCTCCCCTTCTAATTCTAGTTCTCTTGCCATTTATACCACACATGCAGTTACTGCTCTCACTAAAGTCTTCAATCTCTCAAAGTCATCCATGAATGTTGGAATCAACTTCTCCCAAACTCTGGAAGAACATTAACTCTGTTAATGTTGATATTTTGACCTCTTCCCATGAATCACAAATGCTCTTAATGGCATCTAGGATGGTGAATCCCTTCTAGAATGTTTTCAATTTACTTTCCCCAGATACATCAGAGGAATCACTATCTATGGCAGCAATAGCCTAACAAATGTATTTCTTAAATAATAAGACTTGAAGTCAAAATTACTCCTTTATTCATGAACTGCAGAAAGGATGTTGTGTTAGCAGGCCTGAAAGCAACATTAATCTAATTGTATATCTCCATGAGAGCTCTTGAAGACCACAGTTAATGAGCAGTAATATTTGGAAAGGAATCTTTTTTTTCTGAGCAGTAGGTCTCAATGGTGGGCTTAAAATATTCAGTAAACCATGTTGTAAAGAAACGTGCTGTCATCCAGTCTGCATTGTTCCATTCATAAAGCACAGGCAGAGCAGATTGAGCATAATTCTTAAGGGCCCCGGAATTTTCAAAATGTTAAATAAGCATTAGCTTCAACTTAAAGTCACCAGCTGCATTAGCCCCTAACAAGTGACTCAGCCTATCCTTTGAAGCTTTGAAGTGAGCATATACTTCTCTCTAGCTACAAAATTCCCAGATGGCCTCTTCTTCCGATAGAAGGTTGTTTCATTTACATTGAAAATCTGTTGTGTAGTGTAGCCATCTTCATTCCTTATCTTAGCTGGATCTTCTGGAGAACTTGCTGCGGCTTCTACGTCAGTACTTGTTGCTTCACCTTGAACTTTATGTGATGGAGATGACTTCTTTCCTTCAATCTCATGAACCAACCTTTTCAAACTTTTCCTCTCCAGCTTCCTCACCTCTCCCAGCCTTCACAGATTGAAAAGAGTTGGAGCCTCACTCTGGATTAGCTTTGGTTTTAAGGGAATGTTATAGCTAGCTTAATCTTCCATCCAGACCACTAAAACTTTCTCCATATCAGCAGTAAGATATTTTGCTTCCTTATCATTCACGTGTTCACTGGAGTAGCACTTGTAATTT
Source organism: Ailuropoda melanoleuca (assembly GCF_002007445.2). NCBI lineage: Eukaryota > Metazoa > Chordata > Mammalia > Carnivora > Ursidae > Ailuropoda > Ailuropoda melanoleuca. The sequence goes on from NC_048218.1 coordinate 89,244,006, forward strand.
CCTTCGAGAACTTTTCTTTTGCATTCACAACTTGACTAACTGGTGCAAGGATCTAGCTTTTGGCCGATCTCAGCTTTCGACATGCCTTCCTCACTAAGCTTGATCATTTCTAGCTTTAGGTTTGAAGTGAAAGATGGGTCACTCTTCTTTTCAGGTGAACACTTAGAGACCATTGTAGAGTTATTAATTGGTCTAATTTCAATACTGTTCTGTCTCAGGTTACAGAGAGGCCCACAGTGTGGGAGAGAGACAGGGGAACAGCCAATTGGTGAAATAGTCAGAACACACACATTTACCAAGTTCACCATCTTATATGGTCTCCCAAAAAGTACAATATTAACATCAAAGATCACTGATCACAGTTTACCATAACAAATATTATTATGAAAAAGTATGAAATATTATGAGAATTACCAAAATGTGACAAATAGATGTGAAGTGAACAAATGCTGTTGGAAAAATGGTACAGGTAAATTTGCTTGATGCAGGGTTGCCAAAAACCTTCAATTTGTAAAAAATACAATATCTTCAAAATGCAATAAAAGCAAAGTACAATAAAATGAGGTATGCCTGTACTCCACAAAGTTTTTTTTCTATATTTAGGATATACAGTGTATGGATATTTATCATAATAGAAATTAAATTTTGAAAAATGTATAATATTTATGTATTGCTTTATCTTTAAATAACAATAAATCCATTGCATATTAATATTAACAATATATTTTATATAAAATAATGATACTTTCAAAAACAAAAACATTCAATGAGAAGGGTAGTATTGGTTTACACTTTTGTAAGTGTCTTTAATGCTGGGCTTAATGTATGACAACTGTATTACCTTAAATGCCTCTGTATCCAATCTGCTGTGATTTGTTGTTTTCCTTGATATATTAGAAAAAAGCTGGCCACCCACAGCTATGTAGTTGAAAGGATATCAGGAATTCTGAGGGATTCTTAGACCACATGTTGAAAACTGTTTACCTGAAGTTAACCAAGATACCTTCCCCAGGTAGTGAGTCATAGGTCCATTCAATGATGGTGAAGACAACAGTGGCAATAATAATAATAAATGAATACTAATCAGAGCAAAGCTACAAGAGCATATTCTAGGCAGTGGTAATATCTAGGTTAAGGTTGAAATGTGGAACTGAAGGTGTCCAGTGTAAAATATCATAAGAAGATTACATCAGCAGGAATACTAGATCTGTACCGAATAGAATGGAGAAAAAATTAGAGATGAATTAGGGGTTTCAAGAGCAGAGGAAATGTGGAATATGAAAACTTCTGAATGCAACTGGAAAAAAGCATACTTTGATTTATATTTTGTAATGATTTGTTTTCAAATTATTTAGAATGAATAATGTTCTACTGAGATTTTTGAGCAAGATAATCCTATTAGTGAAAGTGGAGTTTTAACTATTCAGAATAGTCAGTAAGTAATACCAATGTTTGGGGTACATATAGAGTCATAGATCACCTGGAAAAAATTCTAGCACTCTGTAAAGATCTTTAGCTCATAGTTTGGGAAAGACAAATCTCTTCACAGAGCTAGATTTAAGCAAAGAAAGTGTCCCAGTGGGATTAGGGCAAGGTGGAGATTATGCCTTTCCTATAGAAAACAATTGTGCATGACCAGAGTTACAAACAGTCTGAACAGAAAATGTGACAGATGAATGATGGATGGGTAGAGGAAGCTAAGAGATGGATTTTGAATTTTGAACAAAATGGCTAGGTACCAAACTTATTGCTGGAGTTAAAATAAACCTCAGAAGAAAACAAACACCTCTTGGAATTTCCTTGAAAACACCAAGTTATCAACTCCTGACAGAAATATAAGGGAAAAAAAAGAATAAATAAATGGCAATCATTTGAAGCAGAGACTGGGGGTACTAAAATGGTGAATAACCACTGTATACAAAATAACTTAAAACAGAAATAAAATGATGGTGGAGACAGCAGTAGGAGGCTGTTGCCTTAATCTTGGAGTACAATAAATAAGGCTAAAGATTAAAGTCACTTTGGATAAAGAACTAGAATTATCTGAGTTGGAGACTGGGTATAAGAAGACACAAAACTAGGGGAGGAAGTGGTAGTGATTTGATGATCACACCTGGAGTGATTAGAAGTGACCTTCTACTGAAATGAACAACCCAAGGAAACGCATGCAAAAAAAGAGAGCCTCAAATCCAAGGGTTAAACTTTAAGGGACTTTCAAAATTAAATGAACAAGAGCAATAAAGGTGTTGAGGAGGAAGTGGTAAAAACCTAAGCGAGAAAACTGAGAAAGAAGGGAGTAGTTTGGGTGACAAAGGGCAAGAAAAGTATGAAGTTAGAGTTTCATGGGTACCTTGTTTGTTTTCAATGGAAATGCAAATACATATGGAGCATTTAATATATGCAGGGTACTCTTTCAGGGACTTCATATCAGTGTTACTCAAAACAGGGCCAATGGACTATTGCCATTCAGAGAACTATTCTCTATCAGTCTGAAATGAAACCAGTACAAAAATGAGAGTAAGCTTTGAGGAATTTTTATAGCAATTTGACATTTAATTATAATTTTTATTTTTAATTTCACTTTCCCTTATGGGAAATGGTCCTTCCAAAACTGGTACTTCACCATTGGTGGTCTGAGAAGCACAACTTCACATGCTTTATCTGATTTATTTCTCATAGCTATACCATGCAGTATTATTCTGACATCCACTTTACAGAAGAATTGAGGTACTGAGGAAACTCATACAACTATGAAATAGTAAATGGTAAGAAATTTAACCTAAATGGTTTTTAAAAATTTAAAACAATGGATGAAGAGAAGAAAGGAGTAGCAAGGGAAGGAGAGAGATTTTTCATACAATATTACAGTACACTTTCGAGATATAAAGAAAACGTCACATGACAAGAGAAGTGTTCTAGTTTCTTTTGTAAGTGTGTGGCATGTGGTTTGATGATATTTCTGGATTAAATCACAAATGTTTATAAAACAATCCTAAAACCAACTTGAAAATTAAAAGAATGGTATTAATGTTAATTTGTGAGTGATTATTCTTTTCCTCAAGTATGTATTGAAAAATTACTACATGGGTGACATGGTGCTATGCAGAAAGAGCAGGCACTGAGGTCAAGTGATATATTAACTGGGTGAAATTAAGTAAGTTAACAACTTGTCTAAGCCTCAGTTTCCATATCTCTATAACGGTCATGATAATAGAGTCTTTCCCATTTGAGAATTAAAAGATGTGGTCCATGCAAAACACAGCACAATGTCTGGCTAACACAAGGGCTTACAAAATGAAAACAGAAATAAATGAGTTGATAGGTACAAGTGCATTCAGGAGCCTTTATTTTCCCAAGTGGACTAGAAACCCATATGGTTAGCTAGAGTGTAAAATTCCCCAAGTGCCCACTAAAAGCTCTAACTGAATTTGGTACTTTACCATCCTTTTAATTCAGAATCAAGGATTTCAGCCATGCATAGACAGTTCAATCTGTTTGATTGATTTCCTTACATCAGAGCTCATATAGGTGTTAATTGCTTGAAGTTGACTGGGAGATGTATCTGACTCGCTTGTAATGGACCTCCCTGGCACTCAATAATTTCTAGAGTAAACTCCTGTCTCTCCATATAGCTGTCTTTCTCTCTGATCCATCTTTGTGTGGGGATGCTGTATGGATGTCTCTGGGGAAATACCCTAAGTCCCTGTCAAACCCAACTCTGTAAGATGGTGACAGAATGGACAGAATTATGCTTTAGGTCTAGAAAGAGAGAATTCCTAGACAACTCTTTACATTATGGGAACATCAAAATCCCTCGGAACCAGTGTTTATTCCCAAAAACTGTTTATCCCTGAAACCTCTCTTTTATTGTCATGTAGATACCAAAAGATCTGATTACAACTAAATTAAAATTTATTTACCCTTTGTAGATTCAACTTCTGTCTGGGCCAGGAAAACAGAAATTCTGCAATATAGACTACATCCAACTTTTGGCAAACAATATACATGCAAAAGAAATCAAACAACCAATTGCTGACCCTACTGATAAGTACTTCTACCTCTACTGGTTCCCAGGAAATAATTAATAAATCATGCCCAGGGTTCTTGAGCTCTGAGGTAATATTTGGGTCACATCATCCAACATCGTAATATTTCAATCTTAACTAGTTGAACTGGTACAAGAGGAAGGGACGCCAGTGTTTGAAAAGAAAAGGATTAGAGAATACTTTCTTTGACTATTCCGTATTTTTTTGTCATTTTTAAATGTGTCTGCTCTCCTCAACTAAGCACTAAGCCCCCTTAATTTTCTAGAGGCCACACTGGTTGTCTTAGTTATGAAACACGTTGGATCCTTTAATTCAAAATTGTTTGTTTCTTTCCTTTGGTCTGCTTTCAGCAATCTTAGGAAAATTTCACAAATAACTAAGAATACCTATAATACACGGTTATAAGTCCAAAGGGTAATTCTATCACATAAAAATTCCTGCATGATTTGTAAAAGTATTCCAACTCTGATTTGTGTAATCAACACTTACTGCCACAGTGCCTAGCCTACATTAGTAGTTTTCTAAACACGTGTTAATTAATATGTTAATTAATATTGATTTTTAAAATTACTGTTTAAGGTATGTAAGAATTCTCATTGCAAAAAATAATTGTGTTGTCAACTTTCATCCACATATGCTAGAAAAATAAATGCCTCTCATATAATATTTTTATATTAAATTAAAGCTCAAAAATTCCCAATAACCCTGGATAATAGCTTTATAAATAAAATCCCTGATTATAATTGCTTTTTAAATAAAATTAAAATATGTATGTGACACCTTTACAAAGAGTGCTATTATAGTATTTAACTCCAAATTATTTAGGACTTGCTGTCACTCAAACCTATTATAAGGACTCTCTTGAAATGGGTCTGTATATGGCTTATCATTATAGCATAAAATTACCATAAATATAGTAATGGTAATAGTCTTATTTTTCTTCTTTAAGTGCAATCAGACAGTAATTTCTTCAGGATATTTCAGTTATGAGGGAAAAAATGTGAGGAAAGAAAAGTCTGCAGTAATTTCCTATGATCTTATTCTCAATGAGAAATTAAATAATATCTCACTGATCTGGAAGCCACCTATTTGTTAATCACTGCTTACCATAACAAACTCAAGAACCAGAAAATTAGCATGTAAGTTCTGATCAACCAAATAAATGTCAGAGAGTTTGTGCATTAGTTAGGAGAGTTGTTGATACTTCTTTTCAAGCCTATTTGCAATGACATTCATATATGTATGTGTGAGTACACACATACACACACACACACACACACGCATACACACACACCTGAAAGGACTTGGGGATCTGCTTAATCCCCAGCAAAGTGGAAACAAGAAGGTAGAATTGTGGGTGTGGTTAATTGAAAGATATGAAATGTGTTCATTCACTCATTAAACAACTATATAATTAAATGAGTTATGCAATGAGCTGTACATTAAGAATAAAGTGGTGTCAAGGCGCCTGGGCGGCTCAGTTGGTTAAGCGCCTGACTTCGGCTCAGGTCATGATTCCAGGGTGCTGGGATCGAGTCCCACATGGCGCTCCCTGCTCAGCGGGAAGTCTGCTTCTCTGCCCCTCCCCTGACTTGTTCTATCTCTCAAATAAATAAATAAAATCTTAAAAAAAAAAGAGTAAAGTGGTGAACAATGCAGACACTACTATAGGATCAAGTAGTTTAACCTAGTGGAGGAGAAAGGCATTCATTGGCAATCCAATAAATACACAAGCTGATGAAAGGAATAAAAGAAAAGTACAGGAAACTAGAATATTGAAAGAGGGGGCAACATAGGGCAGGTCAATTGGAGCAAATTAGAATATAATTCCCCAATGAAGTGACTTTTGAACTGAAATTGGAAGACAGGCATAAACTAGATGAAGAGATAGGAAGAACTCCAGGAAAAACCCAAAAAGATCACAAAGCCTCAACATCCCTGAATTGTTGAATTAAACATGTAGTCTCTTCTCATATAAAAAAGTAAATCTTCATTTTTAAGTCAGCTTTAGCTGGCCATTTTGTAACTTGTTACCAAAAGAATCACAACTCAATTAAGATGCAATATAGAGCAGAAGATACATGATACAGAAAAAGAATTATCTTCAGGGTAAATTTCCTAAGACTAAAAGCAAGAGGTGACATATCCAGCTCCACAGGACACAGGATATCCCTCCATCTTTCTTGAAACACTTTCTTTTATATTATATTTACATGTCATAAACACTCCTGCTGTTTACACCTGTGTTGGATCTCTCAACATTGATGCAGACCCCAAGGCTCGAGCCTTAACCCTCTTCTTTAACTACACCCTCCATAGTTTTAAATACCATTAACCTGCTGATGACACCTAATGTGTATTTGAGGCCTTACTTTGCCACTGACTACTGGACTATCTTCTTAATATGTCTACTTGTTTGCCTCAAAGACACCTCAGAACTCTTGATTCTGCAATTACCATTAACACCCCCTCTAACTTCCCCACCCCTCCCCCAACACACTCATGAAAAACACGTATATTTCTTCTACTTTCAGGTTTTAACTCTTGATAAATGCCAATCTCATACACATAGCTGCTTAAACCAAAGACCTGGAATCATCCCTGATTCTTCTTTTTTCATCATTTCTAACTCTCCCCATATGCAGTCAACCAGAAGGCCTTATGGGCTTTACTTACACACATCCAGATTCGGTCCAGTTGTCTCCCCACGACCTCCACTCTGGTCTAAGCCACCATCATCTCTCTTCGACTCTACAGTGACAACATTCCAACTTCTACACTTGTATGCCCACAATTCAATCTCCAGGGAGCACTCAAAGTTGTCTTTGATAAATACAGATCATATCAAAACACTTTCTCAACGAAAATCCTTAGGACCTTCTTATTACATATAAAGTAAAATTCAAACTCCTTAGCATGACCTATAAAGACCCAGATGACCTGGTCCTGCTTAACTCTCCAGTTGCATTTCTCCCTCCATATCCCTTATTTATTTTATTCTAACCACACTCCTCTCTCTGTTTTTGTGGACACAGCCTCTAAGAATACCAGCCTCTAGAGTTATGGGGAACACAATCTGCACTATAACATGTACGAAACTTGCTTCAGGGCATTGATATTCTCTTTCTGGCACTATTTCCCCTGATCTCTGAACAAACTGACTCAGGCCAAACATGTGATATCTGACTGCCTACTGTCTGCCCCTTCTCTTCCTCCCTTTGTGCGTTGGAAGGATGACCTCCACTGACTGCCCCATCTAGATTCCATTATTCCTGAATTCTGCTAGAGTGCCCTGATAATAAGCACTGCTGAAAGGTTGAAGAACAGGAAAAAAGAGTTCAGGGTATTATCCACGCTCCCCTCACCAGGTTCTCCCCAGCCAAGCCACTCTTTAGACAGTGGCCAAGTTTCCCCAGGACCACAGCACGTGTTGGGGGAGGGGAACCCTCTTTACCATCCCTACTGCTCCTTCCCACCAGGGTCTGGTAAATAACACCATTATTTTTCTTTGTGCCTTCAGACTTAAAGGTAATAAGGTAATAATTAATGGCTTCCTACTGTTGCCATTATCTGGGTGATTTTCCATCTCCTGCTGGTTCTCTTAGCTAAGCCCATAGCCCCTTCCTTACACCCTCTTCAAATGAACTCTTTTGAGTATGTGAAGTGATATTTGACAGATATAATCATTGAGCATTTCCTATAACGCAGGCACTATTCTAAACACATTGCATATATTTAATCTTCACATTAACCCCTTTATAAAGGTCTTGTTAAAGTTCCAACTTTACAAAAGAGGAAACTCAGAAACAGTTAAAGTAACTTGCTCAAGGTTATGTGGCTTATAAGTGGTAGAATCCAGATCTCAGTCTATGCTCTTAATCACCGTGTTATATTACATCCCAAAAGGTATCTTCCTTTTCCACCCTAATAAATGCTCACTGTGTTTCATATCACCTGCTTTATTCTCTTCCAACAACTTATTTTTTTTAATTACCATTAATATTTAACTTGTGTATGAGTTTACCGTCCGTCTCTACTATAGAATGATAGCTCCATGAGACCAAGAAACTAGCTCGGCTTGTTCATACTTGTACACAACATCTAGAGCAAAGTTTACCTATTCTAAGTATTCAACAAAGTATGACTTTCATTTTAATGCAGCAATAAGAAAATTTGAATGTGAATGCTGACAGGAAAGTTGACCGAATTTCTATCTGATTTCTTTTCTTCTCTCTGTGAAGCAGAAAGAGGAGTCATCTGCTCATAGTAAGGGAGAAATGAATAAATCAAACGTCTGCTAAAGGCAGAAAAGCTGAACTCATTACACAGAGGAGGAGACCAGAGAAAGGCAGCAGAATCGCTAGATGGTGCTGAGGGCTCAGCTATAGTTGGTAGGTGTGAATTTAAAGTGTTCCCAAACTTCCCTGTTTTCTGATTTCCTCCTACAGTGCTTAGCTGCCCTGGTGCAAGCACAAAGAAAATAAACCCTAATGGAGTCAACCACAAATGGGGAAGAAGGCTGCTGATCTATAAAAAGCACAATGCAAAGGTTTAGCAACATGAAGCCATTTAGCGTGGAAGAAAACTGTCTAACATACCTCAGCAGGTTCTAAAAGCATTAGTTTATTAGTGCAAAGGATAACAACTGAGCTCACCACATGGGGAGGGCAACAAGCTTAGAACTGGAGTCCGTTTAGCCAATTACTAGCTGTGTGATCATTGACCCAATGATCTAATGACCTAATCTCTCCAAGTCTCAGGTTTTGCTTCTATAATTTGAAACCCATATGCCTTCCGTGAAGAGTTGTTTTGGGCCTGGGAATTAAGCTTTAATTAACCCAGGAATATCATACATATGTAACGGATAATTCTACCATAATATTAGAAAAAAGGAAGGGTACTGTTTGACAAAAAACCATGATGACTCTTCATATGAGGTTTTCATGTATTTCCTTAGAGTTTGCATTTCTAAAGCAGCAGAATAAAACACCAAAAACAGGTTTTTATAATTTTAAAGAACTATAAAATGTAATATATATGTATATATATGAAAAATGAATTAATTATCTCAGTATGATCTTGCAGCCTATCATTGTGAACATCCAGCCTTTGAAGGCAGGGAATATAAAGAATAAACTAATTTTGATAAGGTTATTTTCAAATCTGAACCTTTTTGATCATTATCCATTTTCATTAAGGTGACCAAATTGAAGAAAGTAAAAAAAGAACTTTTTTTTTTTGGTCTTTGATTTTACTTTTACAAAATTATAAGAATGAGGGCAGGCAGTTTTTAAAGACCCAAATCTACACATCTGCACTTAAAGTAACAGCTGTAATATCCAGATCATAAATCAACTATGCAAAAGTTATCTTGTCAATACTGGAAGAAAAGAACGGCAGAAGAAAGGTGGAATAAATGTATACTGAACTTGCATGAAATTACATCAGTGGCTCATTTAATTCAAGCAGAAGCCTAAGTTTTATCTTCCATTTTATGGATATTAGAGCCCATCCATTCTGACAAGCAGCATTACCTGCTCTCCTGCTATACAGACAGGTAGCCACAGAAATCTATCAATCGTTTTATCTAGGCATACAACACAATATCAAATATGAAATGGATTCTATAATAACCTTAAAAAAGCAGACACTGAACTTTCTGAAAAGATGTTTTAAGTCAGTTTTATAAACATGACTGTAATTTTGAATTTCTCCCATCTTAGCATTATAATGTTGCCAAAGCTTTTTAAAAGGTGCCTATATATGCTATATTTTCAAAGTATATTTTTTGCAGATTTTTTTCAAGTTAAAAATATATAGAGCTATCACCAAAAATAAACTGGAACATAAATTATGTGCAAATAAATACCAGTGTCAATATAATCATTTATAGCTTATTACCCAAGAAAGTATGTTTGCTGGTCAGTTAAGTGAGTTATTATTTACAGAGTGACATGCTGTCAATGAATAAGTATGAGTAGGTATAAATGATCTATTTCAAAATTGCATTACTTGAGAGAATTTGATCCCTTCTAGTTCTTTATAGCATTATAATTTTCAATACTTAATGGTTATGAGTTTAACTTGCATAATAGTCTTTCCACTGAGAAAATACAATTGTTCACTAGACAAAATTTCTAACCTAACAGTAATGTTTATACTTTTTTCCTCCTGAAGGCAATGGAAATTCATAAATTGAGAAAAGTAAAACTGATGAAATTGGAAATTAAATATCAAAATCCAAGTCTAAAAGTAAGCTTAAAAAAATCTGCTGTTAACCAGCAAATATACAGTAGTTCTAAATAGTCAACCACGTGATCTATAGAGACTTGAATCCAAATCTTACAGATACTGCAAGTACAAATGTATGTTGCTTACTCTTTTCTCCCTTCTCATTAAATGCTTTCCTAATTAGAAAAAAAATGTTTAGAAAAATCTCAAAGCAGTGGAAATCATGATAAAGTTGTGTAACACAGTAATGAGAGTAAAGCACATTTTCAAAAAATAATAATTAAGTCACAAAAGCTTCAATTTATCCTTTCATGAATACTATGTTATCAAAGGGAAAAGACTAAAATTTGGCATTCAATTTTAAATCTTTTGTTTCCACTTTAAAATATACAGCAAATTGCCTCCCCTAGAAAGATAAGTGATGCAAATGCTTTATTATACACTGACTTCAAACTACTCTATTATTTCTTCTAAATTTGTTATATAGAGTTATAAAGTTATATTTTGTTAATACTGAAGGTTGCTGGCTTAATCAAAGATATATATGTGTGTGTGCTGTGTGTGTGTCTTAGTGGTTCAAACAAGTTATACTATAATTAACCTGGCAGACTGTAAATTTGAAAAGATGTATAACTACTACTAGTACCCAAGTTGCCAAGTTATTAATATCCTTAGATTCAGGATCTCTTGGCTACACTGTCTTCCATAGTGCTTATCATGAAATCTTGTAGAACTTTAACAGAATGAATCAAGCACCTTTCCAAAAAAATGTAATTTTTGGGACACCTGGGTGGCTCATCCAGTTAAGCATCTGCCTTCAGCCCAGGTCATGATCCCAGGAAACAGATCGGGTCAGGCTCCTGGCTCAGCGGGGAGCCAGCTTCTCCTTCTGCCTGCCGCTCCCCCATGTTTGTGCTTTCTCTCTCTCTGACAAATGAATAAATACAGTCTTTAAAACAAAAAAACAAAAAGAATGTAATTTTTAAAAGTTTCAATATAATCATGAAAAACCTGTTCCAAAAAATGAAGTCTGTTAAAAAAATGGGGGAAGGGGCACCTGGGTGGCTCAGTCGTTAACCGTCTGCCTTCAGCTCAGGGCATGATCCCGACGTTCTGGGATCAAGCCCTGCATTGAGCTCCTCCGCTGGGAGCCTGCTTCTTCCTCTCCCACTCACCCTGCTTGTGTTCACTCTCTCACTGGCTATCTCACTCTCTCTCTCTGTCAAATAAATAAATAAAAAGTCTTAAAAAAAAGGGGGGGAACTTCCTGTTTTGGGAAGCTCATTATCGCCTGGAAGGCAGACTACAGCCTGTGGGCCAAATCTGGCCCTGCAAATCTGTGTTGTAAATAAAGTTTTATTGGAACATAGCCATACTCAATAATATTTTATAGTTGTTTTGAATCTAGTGTTAAGACTCATTAATAACTGGAAATATACAAGAAAACTGAAATGAAATTTAAGCACTTTGACACAGGCATCTGTACACAATCATTTATGTGGTAACAAAGTACTGTTATAAAAATTAGTCTATTGGAGTCTCTCCTTCTTTGGATTACACTCTCTGAATGTTACACATTATTTTTAGTTGGATACAAGAAAAATGTAATCTACTTTATTTAAAGGAGGGACTAAACCAAGTTAACACTAGAACAAAAGTAATCAGAAAGAATTAGATGGAACAGGATTAGTATTTCAAAGGGAAAAATAACCATTCAACAAACTTTAAGTACAACTACAATACCTCAATACTCTTCATACATTCAAAATCCCTTCTACTTCTTTATAGCATTACAATTTTCAATATTTAATGATTTTAAAAGCAAGAGTAAATTAACAATGTACTCAACATAAATCATTGCATGGGGAAAACCAGTAACAGAATTAAGCTCCCAAATGTTGTTGGCATTTTTCCAACCTACAAGGACACTTTCATTCCTCCAAATTTAAGTTAATTACTGTTTACACATATTTTTACATAATTTGAATGCAAGTGTCATGATTTTGAAGTTAAAAGGGCTAAGATGCACCTCAACTTTCTATAATAAAAATTTATTGAGGTTTATTTCAGAATACTAAGATTAATGCAGAAGGCATCCAGGTGTTTACATCATGGCCTGGTAGTTTAATAAATTTAACATACACTTCATATACATTATTTTGCAGGTGCATAAAGAATACTTTCAACAGTATAAAATAAACCTCAGGTTCTCCAAATATGTGGAACCAGTACATTTTCCCTTGTGTTTACATTCTGGTACACATATTTCGTGGGAATAGAAGCATAAAGCATTCACTCAAAATCAAGGTAATTCCTTTCTAGAGTTTCCTTTGTACAGCTTCCAACATATTTCTTTTTTTTTTTTTTTGGTAAAGATTTTATTTATTTATTTGACAGAGATAGAGACAGCCAGTGAGAGAGGGAACACAAGCAGGGGGAGTGGGAGAGGAAGAAGCAGGCTCATAGCGGAGGAGCCTGATGTGGGGCTCGATCCCATAACGCTGGGATCACGCCCTGAGCCAAAGGCAGACGCTTAACCGCTGTGCCACCCAGGCACCCCAACTTCCTACATATTTCTTATTTAACTCCCATTCATCCCTTGGGTTAAATTCTACAAGTTCATAACCATTTCTTAATACAACCTTAGAAGTCAACAGTGAGCCTCAACAGGTTTGGATATTCATTCTCCAGGCTTTAAACCAGTGCTTCCTAAAAGAGGAAACTAAAGATTGGGATGTGTACTATGGGGGCTGGGAGGGGGAATTCCTTCCTTGTGCAAATAAACTTTGCTGCCTACACATTAAACAGACTTGAGAAGTTCCTACCTTTCCAGGGCTTCTCAGAGCCTGCAATATACTAATGTGTATTTGCTAACATCCAAGAAGAGAATATAGCATGCAACATTTCCCAAACATCTTTGACCAAGGAAACCTTAGAAAAATGAGTATAACTGAAAAACTGTTTCCACTGAATGTAAATTGGGAAATGCTGGAAAAATTTTCCAGGTAATTCTATTTTTGAAGAGCTTCAGAAAAGAGAATTCTAAAAATGTCTACATAGAAACTAGGGCTTTTACTTTTCTTACTGACATATACTACTCACTGTTCCCTCTCTTAACATTCAAGGAAGAAAAAGGAACATTTAGTGCTCATTAACCCCCTAAAGGCAAGTATACCTTCATCTTTCTCTCTACTGAATAATTCTAATTCCTTTAAGCTTTCTTCAGATGTTCCATTTTCAAACTCTTCAGTCAGCTTTAATGGTCCCTAAATAATTCAATGTGTATATGACTTTCTTAAAGATGATAACCCTAAACTTTGAAAATAAAACTATAAAAAGAAATAAATTTTTTCTCAATGATTCCTAATTATTAAGGATCTCAGGACCATGTTAATTTTATTTTAAAATAAGAATTTTATACTATACACAGCTCAAGAAAGACTGCACACTGGATCTGTGATGCCAGGACAAGTGGTGTAGCTCACAATCTGGGGGAAAATTTTCTGAAGAAAGTTGGCAGATCTCTCCTTTGGTTCTTTCCTTCATTTCATTGTGGGTTTTTTTTTTTTTTAATTTTTAAGGTTTTTTTTATTATTTTGTAATTTGATTGAAATCAATAGTGTCAGAGAAAAGGTGAGGGAAAAATAAGCAAATCAACACAGAAGAGTTGATAAGGAGGTAATTTAATCCATCATTTCTTACTAGAATCCCAATAAACAAGTCATTATCACAAATCAGAGCTGTAGGAGATAAAGATGTAATTTGTGATAATTTTTATATAGTTTTAATAGGAAAGACAACATGTATAAGACTCAGTTTTTTTTCATTACCTTATTTAAACTCTACTCCCATCTTAGCCAGGAAATTGAATTTCTGTTATAGAAACTTTACTGCACAAAACATTTATGAATCCAGGGATTTTCTCCATTGTCAAATAAAAGGGTTTTGGTTTGCAAATAGAGTCCAAAGGGAGAAAAAAAAATAAAACACTGTTAAAATGGAATTTATCTCAAAACAACCAAGTGATCAAAGGTGTATTCCTATTTGCTCAAGAGAAGAGTATATTCATATGCATCTGCTATGATCTCCAAACTAATGAATCCTTGAGAACTAGGCTCCTTTCTTTATAGTAAGTCTTCGGTGTTAAAAATGGAGTCCAAAATACCAAACTTCATCATCTGTGGGGACTAGATATTTGGGAGCTCAGTGTAAGGGCTGAAATAGAGAAGGAATCAAACTATTCAACTGGCAGTTGGTGGAAAATAGAGAGTTGGCGATGATAATAGCAGCCATGGTTGAATAGGGAAGGTAGAGTCAGGGAAGGCAAAGATGGAAAAGCAAGAAGCAGCAAGATGGCAGCACAAGGTTGTGTGGTGGGATTGGAGGAAGGTATGAAGGGTCAGGGTGGTGATGAGCAAAGTAAAGGGATTAGCAGAGGCCAAACCAAGACTGATAGTAGCAGGAACAGCATTGGAGGAGACAAAGATGGTAGCTCCTGCATGACACTTGGCATATTGTAGTCTGGGGATAGGATTTAAAAGGCATCACAAATTAGAAAGCAAACAAGAGGAAAGTAAGTCCAATAAGCTAAATAAAGAGTCAAGTCAGAGAAGGAAAAGACAGCTACAAGCTGAGAACCAGAGAGCACAACTGGGATTAGAAACAACATCATATCCACCAAGGGTCCACAGTAAGAGGAGTGCTGGATAAATTCCAATGCATATTTTATTGCAACTTCCACTGTCTCTCACTTATGTTCCTGAAGAAGCCTTGTCTTCCCTCATCCCACCTTAAAAACTTCTGCTCAGGGTGTCCAGGTGGCTCAGTCAGTTAAGCATTTGAATCCTGATTTTGGCTCAGATCATGGAATTCGGGGTCATGAGATAGAGCCCCACATCCTGCTCCATGCTGGCGTGGAGGCTGTTTAAGATTCTCCCTCTCCCTCTGCCCCTCCCCTCTCCCTCTCTTAAAAAAATAAGGCTTCTGATCAGTGTAAGCGATGCGGTCCTCACAATAGGAGTAAAGGTAAAAGAGTAGCTATTAAGCACCACTGTGCTTACAGTGGTGTTGGGGGTAATAATAATGCCAGCAGCTGAGCAGCTGGTTGCAGTAACTGGAAAAGCAGGAGCTGAGAGAAATAGAAGTCCTTTCTAGACAGATCACATCTTCAGGATCTTCTCTAGGTTTCCCACCTTATTTCTATATCCAATAATGGAATTTGACAAATGTGTTATATAGTGTATCTTACAGCTATTTCATGCTATGTCAGTCACGCAGGAATCAGAATCAAAACCAAGGAATTTTATGGGGCGCCTGGGTGGCACAGCGGTTAAGCGTCTGCCTTCAGCTCAGGGTGTGATCCTGGCGTTATGGGATCGAGCCCCACATGAGGCTCTTCCGCTATGAGCCTGCTTCTTCCTCTCCCATTCCCCCTGCTTGTGTTCCCTCTCTCGCTGGCTGTCTCTATCTCTGTCAAATAAATAAATAAAATCTTTAAAAAAAAAAAAAAAAAACAAGGAATTTTAATAAAGGACCACTTACAGAAGAATGGACCAGGGTGAATGAAGGGAACCAAAAAGGAATGTTTCAGCACCTGGAGAACAGCAACTGAAAGAAGTTGTTTCTTGCCCTAGGACAAGAGGGGGGGAAAGGGGGTACTGGAGTACAGGAGGCATGGATCCATGACCAGCTAAAGTGCCAGTCATGGGAGGATGTGTCATATTAGAAACCGTGGCACATGGTAGGAAAGAACAGTAAAAAAACAACCCAAAATCTCTCTCCCACTACCCTTCAGTCCTGCCATTGACTTGCATGTGTTGGATTTAACAGGAAGATTGCTGTCAGGGCAGTCAGGGTAAAGCTCACAGAAGTCAAGGTCAGCCTCCCCCAGCATAGAACAAGAAGAATGTGGATCTGAGAAGGGTGGGGTCACAAACAGATAATAACCAGTAGATACATTATAGCATTACTGGGACACAGAGTTAAACCATGACTAGAAATGAATTCTCCTGTCCACAAATATGGAATGCTCCCCATTTGTCTTCCTATAGCATGAAATCCTTGAATCATGAGAGATAGATCACAAGTGGTAGGAAATTCAGAGTTATTAAAATTTATTCCTGAACTCCTATGTGTGCCATGCATTATTTGCAAAGGAATGGGAGCAACTAACCATAGCAAAGAGAAAATGTGTAACGAATAGCAGTCTTTTGTTTGCTTCTAAATACTGTGAAATAATTTCAATATTGGGAAATATATCTAGATGTTTTCATTAGCATTTTGCATAGTAACAATGAAAAATTATTTTGCTTTTAATATTGGTCATATAAAACTGATTTTTTTCTTAGCAAAGGCTATATAATAGCCATTTCTTCTTTTTTTTTTCAGTAAATGCTGGGTTCACTTAGGATTTGATTAAGTTGATTTAAAAAGGGAGTTTTAGGGGCACCTGGGTGTCTCATTAGATTGAGCGTTTGGCTCTTAGTTTTGGTGCAGGTCATGCTCTCAAAGGTCATGAAATCCTGCTCTGCATTGGGCTCCGTGCTTAGCAGGGAGTCTGCTTGGGATTCTCTCCTTCTGCCCCTCCCTTCACTCACATGCACGCATGCTTGCTCCCACGGTCTCTCTCTCTTCAAAATAAATAAATAAATCTTTTAAAAAATAATAAAAATAAAAAGGGAGTTTTAGGGATGCTGAAAAGTAAGAACAAAAAGAGAAGTAAGAACAATATTGCTAGTAATGGAGATCATGTGCTGTTTGAGTTTGTCCTTATCTTTTATCTGGGTAATAGTTATAAAGACCAATACCAGTTTGGAACTGGTGTTTCTGTCTGACCCCAAAGCCATGATTTTCTCCTCATAATTTCTCTCTGTCATTTAAAATGTTAGCCTCCTTTCCTCACTGAAAGCATGGCATACACTATACTACATTTTTCCCTAAAATGACTTTCTTTCACTGGACTGATGCTAAAATATCACAAAATAATGTTTCAGTGAACATGAGGTTTTTATACATATCTATACTATTTTAAAAGAGGCTCTAATTTTGTAACATAAAACACCATATATTTAAAGTGAAAATAACAGCTTAAAAGGCTAAAGAAATTTTTAAAAATAAAATCAACTTTTCTATGGCAGATGATGGGGATGGAAGGAGGAAGAATGTGAGAAATAGTGGCTTACACTCAAAACACAGTTAAAGGATTATGCCAGTTTGTGAAAACCATATCATATATTCTATGGAGAAAAGTATTAAAATTATTTGACAAAAAAAAAATCCATGGAAGAAAAGAGGTAAGTCATGACTACAGAGGATAGACAGGAGACAAAATTATTTTCCATGGGAGCCTTTGTTGCTACTTTTCTAACACTTCAATGGTTGAAAGGAAATCAAACTGCGAGAATTTACTGCCAGTCCAGTGAGCGCTGGGGGATTTGTCACAAATTTGGAACCTGAGTGGCCTCAAGCTTCACAGTTCTGGTCCTCAGAAGTGACAGAAAGCAAAGGGACCAACAGAGCAAGTGGAGCATTAGTTATGCAGAATTGAACACCAACATATTTTAAATTGTTGGGCAAACCTCAGGCCACCGTTTCAATTTTACATTAGACCAAATGACCAAATAATTTCCTCCAAAACATGTGCTATACTTAGGAGCTTACAGGGAACAACCACTATTTTGTAGCTATTCACAGGTAATTCTGAACTTACCCTTTCCTGGAAGAAAGCTTCTTAAACACTGAAAATTGGGTAAATAACTAAAAGCAGCATAGCTCTGAAACTCCTTTTAGACTACTTTTATGGTGTCATTTTACTAAAAACCTAAGAAAGGATAGGAGCATTCAAGGAACTTAGCTCTTGGTCCCAGAGAAATGATGAACATCAACAGACCCCTTGGAAGTAAATTATATAGACGCAGTTAACTCTGACCACAGGATGCTCTCTAGTCCCTGAATTCCGGTGTCCTCACTAGAAAAAAAGATTTCTGTTTGTCTCCACGTGGAACAAAAGTGAACTAGTTGAAACATTGACTTAAACATTGTCTCACTCTAAATCAAGGTTTCTTACTTGAAGCCCATGGATCTAGAACCACTTGGAGTGTTTGAATAACATACAAATTCCCAGTCCCCATACACAGGTAATTCACAGGCATGCTAGAATTTGAAAACCACTGCTACAAGAGCTCATGTATTATTTCACAAGACAGAATATGAAGATTAGAATCTACTTTGCCTTTGATAACATTAGAAGATTTTTAGGAAATGAATGGAAATTTGAGGGAAGAACATATGGAGTAATTCAAGTAGGCCTAAAATTGTCTAATATGAATCAGCAATAGTAAATCGTTTTATTTTCATAATTCCCCATCCTACCTGGTCTCACCATCTGGTTAAGGATTTTGGATTAGAGTCAATTTTAGAATTCTTTGTAATTGTGTATTTTCTGCTTCTATAGTCTAGGAGGAAAAAAAATCTAAGCTTAAAGATCAATCAGTATGGTAGATGATTCTTAAATATATTTAAAGGGCCCTTATTCTTTTAAGTTTCATCAATTTGTATATTTTAAAATAATATATTAATCACAATATAAATCAGAAATATCTTAATACTAAACAATTTTATGGACTTTTTTTTAATGTCTGTTTATTTAATAAGTTTTTTCCTACAAATACAAATTACACAAACTAAACCAAGAGCCTCCCAAATGCAAAGAATCTTTATCAGTTTAAGAAAACTTCCATTATGTATAAAGTGATATGGAAATTAATGTTATAGGAAAAGGTCAAGTAGATACATATAAAGAAGCAGCAAAATGATCATAATTTAAAGATAAAATTACAAATCTCAAATTGGAAATGATTAAATCTATATCGAAGAGCTCAAGAACTTGGTTGGTTATAAACTAAGCGCTCAACATATAAATAAAACTTTCCTATATACTAAAAATTAGATGAAAATAAAAAATAAATGTTCACAATACGAACAAAAAAAATAAGATGGTTAGCTAAGAATTGAACAAGAAAACTAACAGCAGAGTATAAATTTTACTGAAGGGCATAAAATACCAGATTCTCTTTCCCTCCCCCCCCCTTATTTTCCTTATTAAACAAGTAATGAGGTAAGGCAGAGTAAGGATAGCAACGTCATAGGGTGGGGCATTGATCCAAGAGGGCAAGAGCAAGGTGTCAGACCTTGGCAGGGTAAGGAGGAATTTAACAGAGAGGCAACCCAGTGTGGGGAATCAGGAGACAAGCAAGGTGAGGGGGGCATCCACAGAGCAGCAAGCCCAAACATGGGCTGTTGGAGCCCAAACTGGATGAGGAGGGTGTTCATGCAGGGGCGAGCCCAGTGACAACTCCCAGAGCCCAAGTGGCAGGAGGAGGACACCTAGGAAGGAGTGATGGCAGCAATGGGATACTGGTTTCATGCAGGAGAATTGATCAGAGAAGTAAATATCTTAAAAATGCTATGAGCCAAGTTCCTGATTAACAGATAAGAAATTTACAAATATGGAGCACCTGGGTGACTCAGTCAGTTGGGCATCTGCCTTTGGCTCAGGTCATGATCACAGGTCCTGGGATTGAGCCCCACATCGGGCTCCTTTCTCGGTGGGAAGCCTGCTTCTCCCTCTCCCTCTGCCTGCTGCTCTCCCTGCTTGTGCTCTCTTTCTGTCAAATAAATAAATAAAATCTTAAAAAAAAAAAAATTTTTCAAATATGGAAAGGAAGAAAACCAAAATGAACTCTATGCTGTTTGATTAGAATTTGAAGTATTAATGTAAACTCATTGCTTTAAATAGGTAGAAAGAAACAGAAATATTGATGTAAATTTTTGTAAATATGTATTCCCCAGCTCTGTCCATTGAGAAGCCCAGAGGAAGTGACACTCCAGTAGTAACACCTAGCACCCAGATCCTGGCTTTTAAATATAATTTTCCTCTAAAAGGAAACAGTCACTCCTTCAGTATGGTAATTACTTTTTACATACAACACCAAAGGCACAATGTATGAAAGAAAAAAATTCATAAACTAGACTTCATTAAATTTAAAAACTTCTGCTCCACAGAACATTCACACTGTCAAAAGAATGAGAAGCCAAGCTACAGACTGGGAGAAAATATCTGCAAAAGACATCTGATAAAGGACTGTTATCCAAAATATACAAAAAACTCTAAAAAGAAAACAAACAACCAGGTTAAAAAATGGGCCAAAGACCTTAATAGACACCTCACCGAAGAAGATACACACGTGGCAAACACATACAGGAAAAGATGTTCCACATCACAGATCATCAGAGAAATACTAATTAAAACGACATACAACTACATACCTATTAGGATGCACAAAATCAGAACCCTGACAACACAAACACTGTTGAGAATCTGGAGCAGCAGGAACGCTCATTCTTGGCTGGTGGGAATGCAAGATGATATAGCTACTTCGGAAGACAGTTTGTCAGTTCCTTACAAAATTAAACATACTCCTACCACACAATCCAGCAACTATGTTCCCTGGTATTGATCCAAAGAAATGAAAAACTTACATCGACACAAAAACCTGCACACAAATGTCTACAGCAACCTTGCTCATTCTTGCCATTGTCATTGTTGTTGCAAGCAACCAAGACACCCCTCAGTAGGATAATGGATAAACTGTGCTACATTCACATAACGGAATAATATGCATCACTAAAAAGAAATGAGCTATCAAAACACGGGAAAAAATTAAAATGTGGGGGTGCCTGGGTGGCACAGCGGTTAAGCGTCTGCCTTCGGCTCAGGGTGTGATCCCGGCATTATGGGATCGAGCCCCACATCAGGCTCCTCCGCTGGGAGCCTGCTTCTTCCTCTCCCACTCCCCCTGTTTGTGTTCTCTCTCTCGCTGGCTGTCTCTATCTCTGTTGAATAAATAAATAAAATCTTAAAAAAAATTAAAATGTGTATTACTAACTGAAAAAAGACAATCTGAAAATTCTACATATTGTATGATTTCAACTACATGACTTTATGGAAAAGGCAAAACTATGGAGACAGTAAAAAGATCAACAGTTGTCAGAATTTAGGAGGGAGGGAGCAATGAATAGGCAAAGCACAAAGGATTTTTAAACCAGTAAAACTATTATGTATGATACTACAATCGCATATATATATCATGACATATTTGTTAAAACCCATAGAATGTACAACACACAGAATTAATCCTAACGTAAACCATGGACTTTGGGGAATAATGATTTGTCAACATAGGCTCATTGATTTTAACAAATGCACCATTCTGGTGGAGGACATTAATAATGTGAGATCTTGGGTAGCTTGGGTGGTTGGGTAGCATCTGACTCTCGATTTTGGTTCAGCTCATGATCTCAGGGTGGTGAGATGGAGCTCCATGTCTGACTCCATACTGCCCGTGGAGCCTGCTTAAGAGTCTCTCTCTCTCTCCCTCTCCCTTTGCCCCTCCCCCACTCTAAAATTTTTTTTAAAAAGTGGGAGGTTATACACATGTGGGGCAAGGATATATGGGAAATCTCGGTACCTTCCATTCAACTTTGCACTAAAACTGCTCTAAAAATCAGTCTATATTATTTCAAAAAATTCATGCAAAAGGATTTACCAAAAAGGAAAAAAAAAACCTTACAGATACTGATTTAACCAGATTTGTCACTAAATATGCTGTGCAAATAAAAACATTTATATATATAAGAAATATTTTGATTGTTACAGATATCTTCCACTTTTCAAAACAATGGTAATTTGCTGTTACAAAACACTTACATTAGTACCTGTGTTCATTAACCAAAAGAAACCTGAAGAGGATTTTTGCTTTTTAGCAAATGAGCCATTTTAGAGACGGCAGGTAGTGTAACAGTAAGAGGGGCCCCACCAAAGCCTCCCTCCAGGAACTACACCCAGCACTGAGCCACGGTGAACTGTGTGAGAATCTGAGTGTTATCTCAATTTATTTTGTGTATTTCTAGCAAGATGTATCCCAAGGTATCAGAAAAGCCTACAAGAGGTTATTTTCGAGGTCTGGGAACACTCAAAAAATTTTCCACTCAATTAATGCTACTGCTCCTTCACTTTATGCCTTTTCAGCTTACAAAAATTTTCATAGGAATGTTCTACTTTCAGATAACAGGGGAAACCTGTACATAAATTTGCTAGATTTGCTAAGAAAGGTAGCAGGACTAAAACCAGATATTAGCTAACTACTTGCCCAAAACTGCTCTTTTCCTTAAAGAAACAAAATGAAGTATAAATAACCAAAACAAGAAGGAGGAAGAAGAGGAGGAGAAGAAGATGAGGAAGAAGAAGAGGGAGGAGGAGGAGAAGAGAAGGAGGAAGAAGGAGGAGGAATAAAAGGAAACAGTGCTCCTTGAAGAAATGCTTGGTTCCAGGACGGAAGAAGTGAAAGTACAAAATCAACCCGGACCATCTTACTGTGACAGAAAGCAAGGTGTTGCTCCAACCACTGAGGACATGCCAAAGGACCCTAAAGTGCTCCCATTAGTCAAATATGGGAAAATCTGAATGTGACAAGAAAAAAAAATAAGAGTGACATAACCCATTAAATAAAATTGAATATCATGAGTACATCCTGATCAAAAATATAGTTCATTAATTAATAGTTAGTTGGAAATGGACTATGTACACAGTGTTAAGGCCCTCCTACAAAATAATTATTAATTCCAAAGGGGAAAAGAAAGGCTTTACAGGGAAGAAGACCAGTAAACATCCCCTTAGTCAAGCAGCACGTGTGGAGATGCAGTGAGAAGGGTGTATCATCACTTCTGTGACATTCCTCCCAAAGATGCATGCTTTAAGCTAACCCTGAATAAACACCAACAAACCCAAGCTAACTGACTACCAAACAAATGCCCCCTAATTCTTAAAAGTACCAAGTTTATGAAGTCAAAGAAAGACTGAGAAACTGTATCAGATTGAACAAGGTTAAAGAGACATGGCAACTAAAAACATGACTCTAAACTGAATCCTTTTTTATTTATAAGGACATTATTGGAAAATTGACAAAAACTAACAGGGTCTGAGAATTAGATGGATTCATGTATCAGCCTTAATTTCCTGATTTTGATGGCTGTAGTGTGATTAGAAAGAAGAATGTCTTTATTTTTAGGAAATGCACACTTAGGTATTTGAAGGGGAGATGGGCAACTTACTTTCAAATGGCTTAGTAGAAAAATAGGCATTTGTATTCTGCTTGCAACTTTTCCATAAGTTTAAGATAGTTTCAAATAAAAAGTCTTAAACAAAAAATGATTTGAAAAAATTGATAAACTGGGTTCCTGATTCTAAAAATTCAACAGTACAAAGATTATTTAAAATTTACTTGGTTAATAAAACTCTAATAATAGTATTTTTAACTTAATAAATGCCTGGAAGAAAGAGTGGGCAAAATAGGAAGAAAATATTTGAAAAATAAGACTAATACACAGGACCTGTATTGCTCAATATTATAAAGTACTAGAAATATACAATAAATTAAAACAACATAGCATTTTTCCAAATAAACGGATTAATGAAACTGAAGAAGTCCAGAAGATGCAACCACTTATAAGTATTTTGTACATAATAAAGAAAACATTTCAAATTACTATGGAAAGATGGGATCTTAAATACTGCTGTTTACATCCTTCTCTCATATTTCACAACAAAACAAATTCCAGATGAAATGAAAATTTAGTTGTAAAAAAACTTGAAACATAAAGGTATCTAAAGAAAATATAGATTCATATGCACATAATTTGATGTTAAAGAAAAACCATAAAGGAGATCTACATTCCCATAAACAGAATAAACAGACATTTATTTATAATAACACAATACATTTTTATTAAATTAAATAAATTAATTTAATTAAATTAAATTAATTAATTAAAAACACAATATATTAGAAAAATTAGGCAAGTTGGCAAATAAATATATTTTAAAATGTTTAAATCATTAATAATCACAGTTCTGACAATTTAGGCAGTGAGAGAGGAGATCACACCTACTGGGTTGGCTAATATTAAAAAGAATGTAATGTCCAGTCTTGAAGAGGGCACACTGAACTTTTGCCAGAGGGGTTACATATGGCCACCACCATTAGGGAGGGCACACTGGAAACATATACTCAAAGGATTGAAAATTTGCACATCCCTCACCCCAAAAATTCCCCATCAAGAATTGTCCCTACAATTGTTTGCATTGCAAACAACCGCGCAATGCATATGCAATGTTTCTTACTGATAACAGGGGGAAAAAATATACAAATCAAGTAATTAGGTGTTAAATTATGTCATTAAAACAATGAGCTAATAATTTTGTCATCCAGTATTTGAAATATAAATATGAGAAATAAATGTATGACAGAGCATTAACAGATCACATTTATATTTAAAAGTGCTGGGGGGCACCTCAGTGGCTCAATCGGTTGAGGTGCCCACTCTTGATTTCTGCTCAGGTCATGATCTCGGGGATCTAACCCCAAGTTGGGCTCCATGCTCAGGAGAGAGTCTGATTGAGATTCTCTCTATCTTCCTCTACCCCTCTCCCTTCTCTCCCTCTTTCTGAAATAAATAAATAAATTGTGGGGAAAACAATCTGAGAATTCATAAGGAGGTAGAAAATTTACAAGAAAAGTTTAATTAAAGAAGAAACCAAGCATCTAAAGAATGTAGCTACTTTTAACTTTTCATATTGTGCATTCTCTCCATATTTTGTATTATAATATCTGCTATGCAATTTCCATGTAGCAGAACCACTCAGTTACAAAAGAATGGTATAACTGATAGAGATCCAACATCATATCTTTAAAATTGCAAGTCATTGTTGCAAGCCACCTGTTATAAATTTTTACATTACTGTGTAGTGTATAATATAAAACTAAGCAACCCAAAAGAATTAACATTAGAATTTATATCTATTTTCTAAGACAGAATTTAAATCTACATAATGATAAAATACAAATTACTAACTTTAT
This sequence comes from Ailuropoda melanoleuca, assembly GCF_002007445.2. Classification (NCBI taxonomy): domain Eukaryota; kingdom Metazoa; phylum Chordata; class Mammalia; order Carnivora; family Ursidae; genus Ailuropoda; species Ailuropoda melanoleuca. Next base: position 89,269,258 of record NC_048218.1, read on the forward strand.
AGACTGATTGTTTCCATAAAATTAGAATGCTTATATGATTCAGTTAATCAAGCAAAATAGGAAAACATTCTTTAAAAATATAGATTATTTAGAGAATTGAGTTGAATATCATATCAAGAACTTTTTCTAAAATTTTTTTAAAGATTTTATTTTATTGGAGCACCTGGGTGGCTCAGTCGGTTAAGCCTCCGACTACTAATTTTGGCTTAGGTCGTGATCTCAGGGTTGTGAGATAAGCCCCACCTCAGGCTCTGCACTCAAAGCTCACCACTGACTCCACCTGAGATTCTCTCCCTCTCCCTTTTTTTTTTTTAAGATTTTATTTATTTTTCAGAAAGAAAGAGATAGAGCACATGCAAGGGAAGCGCCAGGCAGAGGGAAAAACAGGCTCCCCGCTTTGCAAGGAGCCCAGAGTCCAATGCAGGGCTGAATCTCATGACCCTGAGATCACGACTTGGGCCAAAATCAAGAGTCTGATGCTTAACTGAGCCACCGAGATGCCCCCATATCTAGAACTGTTTAAATCATTTTAACTAGTGAACTTTTACATGATTGTCGAATTCCATAGTCTTAAAATGGAAGAAGACAAATTTTTTTAAAATGCATCAGAAAAATTACTTTTAATTTACTTTCTACTGCCATAAACTCTCTTGGACATTTATAGGATATTTAAATTCAATAACAAATGACTAATACAAGTGTAATTTGTGTGGCCACAAGAAGTACCTTGTGACATGAAAGAATATGTCCTCAGTTAATACCTAATACAAAAAGGTAGATCATTTTTGATAAACAAAAAAAAATAACACAAAGTACTAATTCCAAATAATGGATCCCCAAGGTTACCAGTTTGTACTCACAAAAAGTTTTAATTTTACAACTATAAGAGCATATGTTGATATGGACATGTGTGGAATTAACACAGACAGGTGAAATGTTACAGTTCAATAGATGGTACAAAAGAATTTATTCTATAGAAATTCCAAGAACATATTTGTAGACTTCAAAATAAACACTTGGCTTTTCTTATATCTCCTTACCCCTCATTTCCAATCTTGATTCCTCCATGTCCTGGTATGATATCCAAGTAAGCAATAAAAACTTTGTTTTGCATGTAAATTTTTACATGGCTTCTCTTAGGCAAAGTCTCAAGATTATATCTGACAACTATACCTGTTTTGGGATAAAAGGCAATATTTTCTTAATTGAATCAATCATTTAGAACTTTGGAAAACAAAAGAAATGTGAGTTAAGGAAAAGAATTCATGGAATGGAAGAAGGTGCTCCTTGGTGTACTATTTTTCCTTTGGCACTTCAGTGCCATCTCTGAAGGTTATCACCAAAAGAAAAGAATGAAATCAAACCAATGAAGTGCCACATATTCTATATCCACTATCTTATTTAATCCTCCCATACAATCAGGAAAATATTTTTATTTCCACTTTATAGATAAAAAATGAGGCTCAGAGGGATAAGGAACTTGCCTAAGGTTCATAAATTTGGGGGACAGAATGCATGTCTTGGGCATTTATCTTTGCCTACTCTCTTGGTGATCTAATCCAGTCTCGAGGCTTAAATACCACCTGTATGACAACAACTCCCAACAACTCCCCAACTCCAGCCTTAGCTGCTTCCTTGATGTTCACACCAGTCATGTTCTCACTGTAGGAATTTGGCACTAACTGTTCCTGCACCTGAAGAGCTCTTCTCCCCAGTACACATATGGCTTATTCCACTACCTCCTTTAAATCTTTTCCAGCTATCACCTGTTAGTGAGGCTTACTCTGACCATCTGATTTTGAATTCAAAATGATACCTTCCCTCCCCAACATTCCCCACGGCCTTTCTCTGCTTTATTATTTTCTCCATGGTACTTACCATCTTTGAACATATTATAAAGATCACTCATTCATTTTCTTTATAGTTTATCTCCCCTAAAGTAGGATGTCAGTTCCATGAGCACAAGGATTTTGGTCTGTTTAGTTCACTGTTGTAGCCGAAGAGCCTAGACCTGAGACTGGCACCATAAAGATTTTTGACAAAATGAATGAATCAATCTAACTTTAGATTCTAGTCAATTTTCACTATCAATCCTATCTCACCACACTTCTCCTTCTTTCTTGTCTCTCACTAAGGAGGATTTTGCTCTGAGTTTAAATATCCCTAGATTGATTACCACAAATCCTATAAATATCTGATTATTCAATTGCAATAGAATCTTCATAAAAACATGTCATGTCTTAGCCAATCCAAATCATAATATGAAAATACACTCACCCTTCACTGAATTTTTATAAGCCATTTCTTCCAGAGAATCCCATCTTGATGTCTAAATTCTTTATCTTATATGAATCTTAGGGAATAAGAGTATATGAGAAGAACAAAATAAAAAGTAAAATGGTGAAGTATGAAAAAAAAAATCTGGTGAAAAAAATACTACAGTGAAAAATAAATGCAAAGATAAATAGAAAAAGTATTTACAAAGGCTTAGCAACAAAGATGTATGTCCATGACATGAAAATTAATGTTTTAAGATCTGGATGGTGAAAAGAAAAATACAAAAGCATGAGGAATAAGAATAAAAGATAAAGGGTAGAAGTCACACCACCTGAAATAATTAGTCTATCAAACTGCTGATAAGGGGTGCCTGGGTGGCTCAGTCAGTTAAGCGTAAGCATGTGCCATGTCTGCCTTAGGCTGGGTCTGTGATCTCAGGGTACTGGGATTGAACCCCACATCAGGCTCTCTGCTTAGTGGGGAGTCTGCTTCTCCCTCTCCTACTTCCTCTGTGCTCTCTCTCTCCCTCTCTCGCTCTCTCTCAAAGAAATAAAATCTTAAAAACAAAAAACAAAAAACTTCCAGTAAAAGGTATCACAAACTTTCTGGGAAAACAAGCCAATATCTGTCCATGAAAAGCATAGTTAAGAATGAAAGGCATTGAAAAAAAAAAAAAAAGGATGAATGAATGAAAGGCAATGAACCTTTATTGAACCCTCCCTCTACCAACATATTGCACACTCAGCAACGTATGGATGCTCAAAGAGGTTAGTTAACTGAGACCATAAAATGGCCAGAAACAGAGACTGGATTAGAAACCATTTCTATCTGATTCTAAAGCTCAACTCATGCAGTTTAAAAAGCAATACCCTTTCTCTGCTATAGGTCAAAGCAAAACTTTTTGGAGCCAAATGGCAAAGACAATTGGGACAAAGAAAAACCAACTCTGTCATACCATACTACCTACAGATCTAGAAAAAGCCATGATTTACTTACCTTAATACCCCATTCCAGGACCCCAATAACTGTTATCTCCTACTCTTCTTTACAGACTGAATTCAGGTGCCCCTCCCTGTCACATTATCACTTATCATCACCTGCACTTATCAAACACAACATTTACTACCCTGTATATGCAAACCTACCAGCAGAGGTTGAAAGAAAGTCTTCCGGTAGCATGGCAACAAACCACTGGGGGAGGCATCAGAGCAGTCCAACAGTCTTTCAAACATTTACTGAGAACCCACCAGGGCTAAACTCTCAATCTGCTTGATACTTGGAATACAGAGCAAGAAACCACAAGTCCTCCTGTCTTAGTCTATTCAGGCTATTATAACAAAATACCACAGACTGGGTGGTTTAAAAACAACAGAAATTTCTCAGTCTGGAGGCTGGAAGTCTGAAATCAGTGTGCCAGATTGGTTCAGTGAGGGCCCTCTTCCAAGTCACGGACTTCTCCTTGTATCCTCACATGGAGGAAGGAGCAAGAGAGCTCTCTGGAGACTCATAAAGTCACTACTCCCATTCTTGGGGGCCCCACATTCATGATTTAATCATTTCCCAAAGACCCCACTTCCTAATACCATCATATTGGGCACTGGGATTTCAACATACAAATGTGGGGGTGGGAGACACAAACGTATGGACCATAGTGCTTCCCTTTCATGGACAGAGTGACAGAAACAGATGGCAATGGGCTGCAAAAGCTCAGAGTGACATTTGAGAGCACAGCCTTGGGCAAGGCAGGGCTGGGAGGAAACCAAGGCCAATAAAATACCCAGCGCTAGGGCAGACATGGTAACAGAGAAGTCAGAAGCATATACCATCACAGAGATAAAGAGTTAGCTTGAAGGGATGCTGAGAGCAGGTAGCAGGACCTCAGTCTCTCAGGTAAGGCTCAAGGACCCATGGCCTGTCAAAGTATCTACTTACAAGGAACTCAGCAGATACCCATTTACCAACTGGAGAACAGCAAAATAAGAATGGGGCCTCAGAAGCCAACCAAAAGTCAAATTATCACTAACTTGTTGCATCCCCAAATTCCAGAGCTCTTTATGAAACTATTTCATGCCCTTGCAATGTCAGGAAGTAAGGTAGGATTTTACTATTAGCTATGGCTCTAACTACTGCTCCATTTACATTAGCTTTGGGAAATAACTGCAGAGGCTGGGAATTAGGAGTGGTCAAGAAAGATCATAATATTTACAACAATCCTTGAAAGAAAATTATCTATGCTAGTAATAAAGAAAAAAGGAGAAAGGATGGGGAAAATGTGGACAGGGCCAAGTAAAGAATAGAAAGAAAAAAACAAAAGAAAAGTAAAAAGTAGATAACAGCAGAGAGTAGAAAAAGACAAAGAGAAAAAAGAAACACCTGTTGCCCTTCTCTTCTGCAAACCATTTGTGAACCACTGGATTTTGTTTACAGTGTTAGTAAACATGCTTGTTTGGGACCATAGCATGGGAAAGAGGTGTTCTCAAGATTCCTTCATTGTGGTCAAACAGATGTTCAATCACCCTCCTGATGACCATGTGACACAGAGATGAGTGCTGAAGGATTCAGCAATCCTCAAACTAAATAGATAGATAATAGACAGATCCCAATAATGCAATGCTAAATTCTGGATCACCAAATTACCCAAGTGAAAAAAAATTAATGTACTTCCTATACGTTGTTAGCTGTAAAATATAGAGATTTCAGTCCTTCGATATTTCAAACCTAGATAAATTAGATAAATTACTTAGATAAATTGATGTGAATGTGATATAGAAATACAGTGCTTGGACTACAGGATTCCTTTCTGTAAAGTTCATGGGTTTATTATTTCCAAGATAAATAAATTCAGTGGAGTCAACCATAATAATCACACCTAGTAATAGCTAATATTTATTTTATTTATGCACCCTTATGTGTCAGGCTCTGTAGGAAGCACTTAATGTACATTCTCCTTTACTCTTCATTACTTTGCAATATACCCAAAGGGAGAGCTATACTTATCTTCCTTTGTAAATAAGGAAACCGAGGCATAGAGAGGCTAAATAATTTGATGCTAAAGCTGGGACTCAAATATAGGCTCCTCTCACTAAAAGACTTATGCTCTGATTCCCTCCACTTCCTGACTCCTCTATAGGGTGGTGCCTTCTTCTCTGTCATATTCAACAGCATCCTATATTCATATAGAGCTTAACAGTATATAAAATCCCTTTCAGATTCTGATTCTGACTCATTCAATCCAACTACACTAAGAAACAGGCAAGGATATGTTGTCTTCCCCATTTTATAGCTAAAACCACTGAGACTCAGCCAGGTTAAGGAGCTTCCACCAATCATCAACACATGGCAAAGTCAGAACTTATATGTACATCATCCAACTTCAAGTCCTGTGCACTATCGCCTACATCAAGTTCTTTTCCATCCTTCCTCCAGAAACAAGCAAGATTTGTCTTCATGCTGCTAAATCACTTGTTGAGGACTAAAACAAATAAATAAATAAGAATCAGAGAAAGAGATATAATGCCTGCCAATGGCCTTAAATAATCACCCCTCCCACCCCTGCCATCTCATTAGATTTAAATAGCAATCCCTGTATAATAGGGAGCTATAAACTTGCCTGTTTTGCAGTTGACAAAGGAGGTTTCACTGAAAGCACTGCTTGAAGGTCCAGAATTTAACCATTTACCATTGAGTTACTATAATTATTTGGAGGAATGTTAAATCTTAGTAGTTGAAATCACCCTTTAATCGCAATTAGCTTGGAAAACAAATGTGGTTCTCAAGGTGCTCCAAATGTTCTGACTTTGCTTGCTAAACTTTGAGCCAAAGACCAAGGAAAAGTTTTGCTCACTTTGCAGTTTCCTCCTTCAGTGCCCCTGGTCTTCTTCTGCACCTTACTTAAGATCTTATTTCAATTTATTTTCTAGGGTTCCAGGTGGACTTCTTTGATAGAGCTTTTTATATGTGGGTCTTAGGGCCTCTCCACTGCTCCGCCCCAGGATCGGTTCCCATGGCAGACTGATTCTCACTGTTATCTTTTTAGGTCCTACACCTTCAGCCTTCTCAACACCATTCACTCCACCTTTTGTGGTCCTATTCCAACAAATCTGACTTCAGTATGAGATGTTGCTCCTTAAATCTTCCTAGACAGAACAGTCTCCTTTCTCAAATCAATGTTCAGGCATTCCCCTCTGTTTTAAATCATGATACAGCTATCATGTTGCTGCCAGACCCAGATTGGGGACAACAGTATGAGAATGACCATTTCTGGTCCTACATGCCTCTCTCCTCTCTGGGCTTCCTGTTCAAATATGTCACATTCCAATGCAAAAAGTATAGATATGCTACTGAGGCCCTTTTGATGAGGGATCAGAAGGCAAGCTGAAGACAAAGCCTATGCTGACACCCTGCAACCTTTCCCCCACCCCCTTCACTCTTGGGTGGGACATGTGTGACATTCTTCCCAGAATCTCCCAACTATCTTAATGTTAATGCCTTGCTAGAGGGGAAAAACAACCTTAACTTGACAACCGCAAGGCCTCCACATCTTATAGGTCCTCTTTAGCATATGAAAGTTCTTTTGAAACCACCCTGTATCCTTACCTCCCCCAACCCCACAGTATATAATCAGCCACCCCTCACAACCCTGGGGGCCTACAGCTCTTTCTGTCCACGGGTCCTGTCCCTGTGCTTTAATAAACCACCATTTTGCACCACAGACATCTGAGAATTCTTTCTTGGTCATCAGCTCCAGACTCCACTGAACCTCACCTATATTCCAAACATCATTTTGACGACACCCTCTCTGTGCAAAGCTCTGGCCGACCCCTCCATGCCTTTGATGGTGGCCTGCCACACCACCACCACTACCACTACTGCTTTCTCCCTCATCTTCATCCCGGGGAGAACAGGTATTTTTCTACCTTCTTGCCCATGGGGTAGGCAGATCAACTGATATCTTTAGGTACAGGGCTTCCCAATTGACCACTGTCCCAGCACAGCACTGCTCTAGACAGCTGGGGACCAAGGCTCCCTGAAGAAGTGCTAATCAATGCCTACCAGACTCCTGGCAGTTGGCAAAATTCCTGTGGATCCTTTACTCAATAATGGTACCTCTTTCTGCACTGAGAAGTACTATTTTAAAAATTTAAAATAGACGCATGGATGGATGAATAAATAAAAAGATAGATAAAACAACCAAAAAATAAACAATATATGCTCCTTGCCTCATGAGGCAAATTTGTGTACCTGAAGCCCCATAGGCAGGACATTTGATCAGTCACTTTGCATGCCCCTGATGAAGTTGGGGAATATACGTGAGGTTCAGTGGGGTGGGATCCGGAGCCGACAACCGAGAGAATTCTTGAAACGTCTTTGGTGCAAAATGGTGGTTTATTAAAGCACAGGGACAGGACCCGTGGGCAGAAAGAGCTGCTGCCCCGGGGTTGTGAGGAATGGCCTATTTTATACCCTCAAGTGGGGAGGGGGCTAGGGATAGCGTAAGTCTCTAAGGAATTTTGGAAGCAAGGTTTCCAGGACCTTGAGGAGGCTAGCTACTGTTGGAAAAGGGTCATTTATTACCGTCTAATAAAACCTTAGTCATGAGACCCTTCAGATGTATATCGGTGGGCCATATGCTTGGGGGATGATTGCCAATACGTATCTTGGGGGGTTAGAGATAAAGGAAGTTTCCAAAGGCATTTTTATATGTTAAAGTAGACTTACAGGATCTTGGTGGAGGGGAGGGGGTCAGGCCAGGACTGCCTTTTGCCCTTAGCAAAGTATTAACATGGAGGCAGCTGAGTTCCTAGAGGAATGTCACCATGCCTGTTTCAAGGACTTGTTGATGGGCTGTAGGTAGTAAGGACTGCTTCTTTGTCCCTTAGGGCAGCCAGGAGTGCCTGAGGAATGTTGCATACATCCCATGGGGGGGGGGGGCTTGCAGGGTGTCAGCTTCTGCTTTGTCCTCAGCTTGCCTTCCGTTCCCTCAGCACCCCCAACTCCCCTCCCGCAACCACTTTCCTCACAAATAGATTAGATACAGGCAGTTTGTCAGGGGAGAAGTTTGGCTGGGTGGCAATGCAGGAAAAGAATGAAAGACTGTTATAAAGAAAGAAAGATAAATACTGCCAGAGTCAAATGCAACTAATCTTCACTCTCATTTTCTCCTTTCCATCTATAGCAAATACCACAAATAATCAAGTACTTTCTTGAAGAAAATGACTGTTACATGGACAAGAACCTAAAAAAGCATTCCTTGCCGACACTATGCACTGCAGACTTTATTGTAATCAGGTCAAGGAAGTGTCATTACATGAGCCCGTGGAAATCATTTTATTTTATAGAACATTCTTTCTTGTGATTGTGTATAATGAGATTTACCTGATTCTATCAGAGCTGGGGGGACGAGGAGTATTAAGAATAAAGCCTTTTTGTTTAAAGAACTACAGCCATTCTGCCTTTCAGTGTTTTTATGATTTGAGATAGAACTAGCGCAGATAAAACAACTGAAGACCTAGAAACCTCCCTTCCAAGAACAGACAGTTGGAATCAATACAGTTCCCTGAAATATTCTGTCAGAGTGGTAATTAAGAGAGTATCCCCAGGACTGTATGCATTTGACTGTTTCTTCATGAAAAAGGTCAATGTGCTAATAAAGACACGTGCCTATTTTTCTTTAGGTATACTGATGTTCTCTTTCCTGCAAGGGGACCCAAAGGTAAGCTTACCTGATGTCCCGACAGCAATCTTCTACTGCTTTATGACAAAGATTAGTGCAAATATGTACGTGTGTGTGTGTGTGTGTGTGTGTGTGAAACAGAGGCAGAGAGGTGAAAGAGAATGTGTTTGAGCACTGGCACGTGCATCTAAAGAGTTTTATTCTTCATCTTTATTTTTGGTAGCATCATTTACATTACAAAAACAGTAAACTGGCATAACTTTCAAACACACAAACTTGCTAACAGTATTCTGCAAAGGGACAAAGACAGGATCAGAGAAAATACCTCTTGCTCCAAATACAATTTTACATTTTGAAATATGATTTACTTTCTGGATTGCAGCCAGGCAATTACCATTCACAAATATTTCAAGTGGGAGAAATGAAGTGGTTGCTACTAGTCCCGTAATTTGGAATTGCTGCTAACAGATTTTACATATCATCAACTTCTCTGCCATTCTTTTTTAGAAAATACAATAAAAATCTTAATATTTCTGCATTTCAACCCTTATTGTTAGCTTTGCTAACGCTTGAGACAAAACTGTGTAAGTGGCTCCCTCTGGTGCTGCTACTAGTGTTGGTTATTTTGTTTTGTTTTATTCACAGTCATAGATGTAAACCAGATTAGCTGGGAAAGGTAAGGAGAAGCCCTTGGGGCCTGCATTACTAGAAATGTCTCTGGGGATACAAGTCCACTTGGAATAAAATTAGATGAAAGGTGACATCTTTCGTGATATAAGAATAAATACAATATCTTCCTTGGCCTTTTTCTTCATTTCCTATACGCCAAAGGAAGCTGTAAAAGGTAAAAGAAAAGTCATGTTCACTAAACCCTGGCCAAAGTCCCTAAGAAACTACAAATAATGCTCCAAGAAACTACTTAAGTACTTCTAATGGAGCACTGAGTCCATCAGTCACCAGCCCAAAGCTCCTCTTTAACCTATGGCCTGCACAGCAGTGATTAGAGCAAATGTGAGGTCATAAAATGCATGTTGCAAGAGGCAACCAAAGGCTCCAAAGTGGCATTTCTGAATGGCACTGGAGAAGACGCAGGCAAAATCTCCTTCCATGGCTGCAATCCATAGTTGTCTCCAATGACCACTCTTTTCAGTATTAAGTCCTACCCGAAGGCAGCCAATATTTGAAATCTAGGCTTCTGGGTCAGTCACTACTATTAAAGCCACGGGGATTATTCGAAGGCAATCTGCAGGCTCTCCCATGTTGATCTTGTCCCCCTTTCTGCCCAAGAGGCAGCACATCCTCCCTGATACATTTCTCTAAAACACAGTGTATCCTCTACCACCAGCCAGAATGTTAATGTATTATCACTCTGTACACTGAGAAAACAAGTGACCATATGTAGCCTATGCCAGGGAGCTGTAACTGTGAAGAACAATGGCTCTGAGTCAACAACAGAATTAAACTACTCCCTCTTACGAAGCTCTTCTGAATATTTTAAGTGTTGCCTTGAAAGTGTGGGATTATGTGCAAGCATAAACATTAGCTTAATGCAATTTTTTGGTGCGGAATATGCCAGAGTTTAAAAATCAGAATTGGAATGCAGAAAATAACTTTGGTATAAATTTAATTTTTTTCATGTGTGATTAAAACATGATTGAAGAGGCATACTTTATGTATAATTAAAGTTGCTTTGTAATTAAGAGATTTAAGCATGTATAGAAAATGATACAGCTTAGTTTGGAGATTTTACAAAGGCGCCTATTAAATACTCACTCCCTAGCAAGCCTATGACTCAAATGTTTTCACATTCTAATGCTGATAGAGTCCTTGAATTTTTTTAAAGCTGCCAATTCCACCATTTCTAAATGCTTTATCCTTCCTTCCATGTGTTAATAAAACAAAAACAGTCCTAACTTCCTTGCATTAGCCAAAAAGGGAATGTAGAGCATTCTATATCTTAATTCCAAAGGCTGGTGGGGGGGAGGGAAAAACAAGTATCCCCAGGATCTTCGAGACAAGGTTTGCCTTATCTTTGGCTTCTTCACTGTGCCTAGTACCACGTGGCATATAAAAAGTGTGGGATAAACTGTTATTATTGAGTGAGCAGAGAACGGGTCTGTGTACACGTGTGGAGGGTTACCATGGTAACAAGAACACTGAGATATTTTTTATGTGCCACACAAAGGTACTAAATACATTACTTCATTTAATCCCACAAAGCCCTACAAGGTAGACATTTTCAACCCTATTGGACGGATACATAAAAGTCAAAGAAAACTTGAAGACTACACAGAATCACGCATTTTAATGTTATCTTAGCAACAGGATCACCTTTTGGGCTAAAGATTGAGGCAGAACAAATTTGCTTGCTTCAGTCTTGTTTATTTTATAGTCCCTTTCTCACAACAGTTTCTCAATCCCCCACCCTCTCCAGGGCTTGCTGCTTCTTCTCCCTATGGGACTCTAAAGCATCCTTCTGGTAAGCAATTGGCATGAACCAAGGCTTCATCTCACTGGCAATGGTCCTGCTTTAAACTAATATTCCTGGCCTTCCCCATCAATACCGCTCTATTTTACATTTCAATCATTTTAGCTGAGTATCACATGGGGAAGGGAAAAATTCAGACAAACATATTCATATAAATAAATATAATATATATATTATATATGTAAGCACATTTTATACACACACACACAACTATTTTGCAAGCTTGAGTATAGCAGGTTTAAAGGATATTGCAAACTTAAAGATGCCCTTTATACTGTCTGTATCTCCCTGACAGACGATTCCATTCCAGTGATTGGGCCTTCTTTCTGCCCTATAGCAGCATCACATTACTCTCTTGTTCTTTCAGGCTTGCATGGTAGAGAAAGGGCCCCATGAGAAGTGGTCCTGTGAGGCCTCATGCTCCTTTGGAGTTTTAGAGAAGACAGGTGAGAGAATGACATTCTACATTGAATGCTAAGACTATTCCCACTGTATTTCAGACTAGCAGAGTCAAAATGCACCGATTCATGAGAAATGATGACCACGATTATGGAATTCTGTAGAAAACATGCTAATGCTCTTCCAACTGAGTCACTCTCTGCTCAGGTGCTGCTTACTCTAGGCACTGATTCCCAAAATGAGCTGCTGTTTTTACGAAAAGTGGATTCAAGGAGAGTCGGGAGGGACATGTTGATTTCATGTTCAACTTAGTAGAAACAGGAATATATCTCACTTGAAATTGCACTTCTTAAGCCCTAGAAATGTTATAATTTTTTAAGTAATGAGGAGGATAATCACTGGGTGTTGAAAGACAAGTTAGTACCAACCAGAGCCTCACTCCCTTAAGCAGATGGGACATTTCGATCATAAATGTAATGTAATCAGCAGTTCGGAAGGGACTGACTAGAACACGATAGTGGAGGGGAAAGATGTTTTGGGTGGCAGAGTATTTCTAGAACATTTTGGGGAGAGGCCTCCCAGGTTAGAAAACAGTATCTGGGCAGGCTATGACAAAAAGAATCTCCTTGCTTAATGACAATCAATCAATGATCTCAAATTGATTTAGTATTAATCAGTTGTTTTAATAGACATATATTCGGAAAGTTATATTTTCAAATCATTTAATTTGCTTTCTGATAAAACTGAGTTTCTTCTGATTTGAGTAATATGCACGAGTTTTTCTGAGAAACTGCTGATCTCAGGGTAAATATGTAATTGACATTTCTGATTTGCAGAAGTCCCAAGCCAAACTACTGAACATAGAATGAGATGTAGCTTTTCAATAAACGCCTTTATTTTCTACAATAGTACTTCTTAAAGTGGGTTGTCTTATTTACTTATATATTTTACTTTTGAAAAAGTCTTGAATGATCAATTACCTTTGCTATATGTCCTATTCTTAATTTTTATTGCTTTTCTTCAAGCAATGCTTTGCTCCCTTTTCTCTATTTGTTCATATTCCTTTCTCTTTTCTACTAAAACTTTTTAAAAATAAAAAATAAAACACCCTTCTTTATAACTTCTGTCAATTATCTCCCTGTATTTTTAAACTAATAATTCTATAATCACAGATATATATCATATATGATGCTGGTATATGTATTATTATCTTGTATGTAAAACTGATGCATGAAAGCATTACATGAAGACTGGGATGCTTTGGTCCAAGTTCAACCATTGTAAAAACCCAGCAAGACATCTCCTATCTTGGCCTACTTGGTCACTTGCAAACTGAGGAGGTTGGCCTATAACTGTCTAAAAAAAACCATTTTGGCCCTTTCAGCCTCTCAGATGGAAATACTATCGAATGTTTATTTAAAAATTTTAAAAAGGAATTATCCTTTTTACAACATTTTACGTATTATCAGGTCAAAAATTATGACTTTCCCCTTCAGTCATAAAATATTGACTGCAATGTGAATATAATCTCAATACCCTACTTAATGGTCTAAGATTCTAAACCATTAAACCATATTCTCCATCTTAAATACTAGTATCATGGATGTTTTTCTTTTCTTTATTTTACAGATTTATTTATTTTAGAGAGAGAGAGAGAATGGGGGGGTGAAGGGCAAAGGAAGAGAGAGAATCTCAGGCACACTTCCCATTGAGCAGGGAGCCTGAGGCAGGACTGGATCTCGGGACCCCAAGATCACAACCTAAGCTGAAAGCAAGAGTTGGATGTTCAACCCACTGAGCCACCCAGGTGCCCCTGGATATTTTTCTAATAGACAGAGGGGCCTAAATAAAGGGTTAAAATAATTTAATTAAATTCAATAAAAATCTACTTACTTGCAGCAATATTATGCATTCTATACTTTAATAATATTAAACAGGAGCTTCGAGAATATCTAGTCAAAAGAAGGGGTTTTCTTCGTGCTCTAGAAATCAACTCACTTTTACGGCAAAATAAGTAGGTGAGAGTGTTTTCTTTGTGGAGACTATACTACAATGAGAGAAGGGAGAGTGGCATACCTCTGGAGAGCTTGTTATTCATCAGAAAGTAAGTACCCAGCTTTCTGGCCACTTAAGAGCAGTGGCAATTTTCAAATACAATACAGAGAAGAAACACTGTTGTCTGTGGAACTGCACAGTCAGAACTGTCAAGATAGATCCACAAATAGTAGCATCTGACTGATCTAACCCAAGACTCTTCTTCCTTTTATTCATATTTTTTTAATCAGTGGTATGTGGTTGAGTAATGATAAAACAAAAAAAGGAAACTTCATTTTTACCTGCCAATTTTCTCTTGCTTCTTACTGATGACTCTCTTTTTAAGCAGAACATTTATATATAGTGATAGTTAATTCCTTGTGTAAGTTTTCTTTGTTCTGATGGAAAATGCATTTTCTCCTTGCCTCTTCCCACTTTTGCATTCTTTATTTGGCTTTGATTTATTCAGTAATCTTTTTCATCCAGTATATTTGAGGAGAAGGGTCCTAAATCCTAACGGCTCTGTTGAACCCTCGGCACTGTTGCTGTAGAGAGCAAATAAGACATGTATGTGTAAACCTCCAAAAACTGTAAAATACAATAAACCTTAAAGTTATACATATCTATTACATGTATTAAACTTATAGTTTAAATAACACCTCTCTATCATTACATGTTTATACAATACCAGCTTAAATATGTATTAGTATTATGAACATTCTTTATTACTATCTTTACCCCAAACAGTTCTGAGCCCCAAAACACATTTAATTTCAATTAGTCTAACTGTACATTTTAAATATGGAAACTGAGGCTCAGAGAGATTAAATGAATTATAGGAAGTGACAGTTATTAGAAGAGTCTGCTCTATAAACACAGTCTCTTGATTGCTAGTCTTGCGCTTTTCATGCTACCATTATCTATTTGGAAGACAAGCTATGTTTTATATATTACAAACTGGGAGGGTAAGTGGAGAATAAGAAGGGATAGAATTAGATTCTAATCATACTGTCTAAGAATTATGTAGCAATCTCTCAATATCCAAATGCTTAGAGATTAATTAAATAGTTGGTTAATTAATAATCATTACTGCATTAGCTCGCTTAAAAAATGAGGACACATGTATCATTAAACTTGCCACATTTCATTGATTCTGACACATTTTTTTTAACCTTTAACATCTTTGAAATCAGGATGTATTTTATAATTCCTGTAGCCAAGCAGTAGTGGGGGCATAGTTGCCATTGACTTTGTATGTAAAAGTTGGTTATATTCCTTTGCCATAACCAGACAACCACTGCTCCTTACATTTCAAGACAATTTAAGAAAGAAATATGAGATTGTCATCTGAAAATTCTCAATTGTCACCTTCCAGTAATATCAACAAAACACCAGCATCAAACCTTTCAGAAGATATCAGTTGCTTGGAATGAAATGCTAAAAACAATCATGGAACACTCTTAAAAAATGACATACCACCAACACACAGAGACTATCGTCAGAAAAAACATGGATATTGATGGCTCTGAGTCAGAAAAACATGATTCAGAAGAGTGAGAATCTAAATAGAACCAAGTTTTTTGCATTCTTAAACCAATGTATTTATTAATATTATACTTTTTATATATGTACAAGATTGATGTAGTATAAAAATATACATCTTTGGGGCGCCTGGGTGGCACAGTGGTTAAGCGTCTGCCTTCGGCTCAGGGCGTGATCCCGGCGTTATGGGATCGAGGCCCCACATCAGGCTCCTCCGCTATGAGCCTGCTTCTTCCTCTCCCAC
>NC_048218.1:89285003-89341683 GCF_002007445.2 Ailuropoda melanoleuca
AAAAAAAAAAAAAAAAAAAGAATTGCTAGGTCAGAGAGTAGGTATACCCTTAGTTTTACAACTATGGGACTGTATTTAAAATGGTTGCTCCGGGGCGCCTGGGTGGCACAGCGGTTAAGCGTCTGCCTTCGGCTCAGGGCGTGATCCCGACGTTATGGGATCTAGCCCCACATCGGGCTCTTCTGCTATAACTGCTTCTTCCTCTCCCACTCCCCCTGCTGTGTTCCCTCTCTCGCTGGCTGTCTCTCTCTCTCTGTCGAATAAATAAAAATAAAACCTTTAAAAAAAAATAAATAAAAATATACATCTTTTAAGTCTAGGTTGCTTTTTATGAAAGTATAAAATAAAAATTTTAAGTGATAGGAAAGAATTGTGTAACGATTTAATTGAGGTGTTTCTTCTTTCTAAGGTATACATAAAATAAGGCTATGCCCTGCAACCAGTTGCTCCTTACTTTTGATGAAACACGGTATATTTGATATATAATTAAGCATTTTATTTCCTGAGAGGAGCTTTAGGAACTTGCAATATCTAGTGTCAATGCTGTGAACCAAAATCATTTCACAGTGGATGTCGAAGTCTGAGGATACTGCCCAGGTCTAGAGGGGAGAAGGTCAGAGAGACAAGACACTTACTTAAAAATCATGCTCTCCTGGGGTCTTCACTTGATACAGGAGTGCCCACTTAAAACCAAATTTCACTATGTTTTCACTTTCAAACATACCCTCTATTAAAGCAAAAGGAGAAGCATCTGTTTCTGACCCTAAACACAGATGGAGTTACTAATTACCATTTTAAGTTTGATTCAAATATTAGTTCCCTGGGAGGTGGTCGCTGTGGTGCAAACAGCTTCAGGCACCAATCCCAAAAACAGAGCACTTGCAACAGACAATGAGAAGCTGAATGCGTGCATTCTAAAATGCTGATGGTTGGGGCACCTGGGTGGCACAGCGGATAAGCGTCTGCCTTTGGCTCAGGGCGTGATCCCAGCATTCTAGGATCGAGTCCCACATCAGGCTCTTCCACTATGAGCCTGCTTCTTCCTCTCCTACTCCCCCTGCTTGTGTTCCCTCTCTCGCTGGCTGTCTCTATCTCTGTCAAATAAATAAATAAATAAAATCTTTAAAAAAATAAAAAAAAATAAAATGCTGATGGTTAAGCAAGAAGATAGCCAATGTCCACTGTTCAAAGCCAATGCTTTGAAACAAAGACAGATCAAATCCATTCTTTTCTAGCTCATGGTTCTTTTACATGGAGGCTTTGGTGTTAAAGCTTATTTGCCCGTTTATATTAGGGAGAAAGTTATTGGGTAGGAATGAGGTTATAAAAATTCTTAGGCTACAGAGGAGAAAAAAAGTTGAAAAATAATTTCTATCTGATCACAGAGCAAACTACGGGTAATTAGTTCAGTTTATTTATACTTTCTCCACCTTCCCTGCCTTAGTTTACCATCAATCTGCGAACTACAATGTTTATCTCTATCAAAATGATTCAAACACTGCTGGTATCTCCTTTCCCTAAAATCCTATTGCACGTGTTACTGGGGGCAGAATTCAGCAGTTTATTGCACATGATATTGCCTAATTTCTGAACATATATTCATTCAGGAACAAGACATTTATTGAGTGATGTACGACAGCACTTGTTTGTACATACATATATACATATTCTTCCTCCTTCCAAAAATAATTTGAAGCACAAATTATTTATGATAAAAAGCCTAAATACAATAAAATCTTAGAGCAAAGTTTAACTTAAAAACATAGATTCAAATAATAAGGCAGGGTAAACGGAGATGGTTAAGAACCCCTTTTCAGTTGAACACAAAATTGGCTCTGTGCTTCCATGAAGTCAGACAAAAGAATGCAAATAAAGCTTTCCTTGTTTAAAAAAAAAAAAAAGACTCATAATGTTCAATGAGAGAGACACTCACTGGCATGTGAACTGAAAACCCTCCCCTAGGCCCTCCAAGTAAACAGTTATCAAAAGCAGCGAGGTCATTTTAATTTGGGCATAACTAATACCAAGTCCTTCCTCATGAGAGTAACTGGTAAAAGGATTCAGTCATTTCTCACATTATTCCTGAATTATGATTGTAAGATCATGTGACAAATACAAATTATTTAGTAAAGAGGAAATGCTCCAGTTTAACTATGGTTATTTTATATAATACTGGTGTAAGTTGAAAAGGTATGGTTTGGGATTTAGACATGTAACGTAGCATAATTTAGTGTTTGTAATTCTTCTATCCAGGCCCATTCCTACATTTTCTGACTCTCCAAGTAGTATTTTTCTTTTAAATCTCTGGAACTTCATGAAAGGAATCATTCCATATCAGAAACATGCAGCCTGACATGTATGTCCATGGATTCAAAGATTACTTAACGTGTATGTGTGTGTTTTCTAATATAGGACTTCCATATTATAAGAAATTTAAGGAAGACACAGCATGATGTGTATGGAACATCCCATTAGGTAACCTGGGTTACAGCTATTGCCTCCTTCCTCCCAGTTAACAAAAGCTCTGATTTTAAGTATGACCTTGCCATATCCACAGGGAAAGGAGGCCTCTTCTTCAGCCCTAGGGGAAGGACCATGATTGATCAAAATCAATCATGCAATGCATTATCTCTTTGCCAGTGATTCATTTAGGAGTGGGATGTGTCATAGTTTTAGTCAATCAGGCACAAAGAGAAGTCTACTGAAACCTTCTAGAAAAATTTTTCTTCTCATTTCCATAAGAAGAAGACTGACACTCTTTGCTTTGAGTGGGACTATCTGGCTCTGGGGTAGCCATACTGTTTATCTTCTTCCCAAGATAGAGAGCCAAGAGAATAACAGCAAGGTTGTCCTAGAGCCATGAGATCATTGAATTGCTGAGTTAGCTAACCCTGGACCAACATACCTCCAGAATCTTTGTTTTATGAGATAAAAAGTCACTACTGTTAAAGCCTTTAATTGGGTATTCTGTTACTTGAAGGCAAAAGCTTCTTAATAGACACCATATTTTATATTTCTATATTCTACACAAATCTGAGCAAAAGTTGGCATTCAATAGACTCATAGAGAATGAATGACAAATGTAAGAAGCAGGAAAAAAATATAATCAATCAGGCGAGATTACTGGCCATCACAGCAATGTTGATATATCTTAGTAAGGTAGAATTCTTCTCTATAATATTCTCAAATAGTACTTCTTTACCATACTGAGTAATCTAATTTTTTGAAGATTTATTTATTTTAGAGAGAGCACACACAGAGGTGCAAGCAGTGGGAGGGGCAAAGGGAGATGGAGAGAATCCCAGGCAGACTCCCTGCTGAGCATGGAGTCTGACTCAGGGCTGGATCCCACAACCCTGAGATCAGGACGTGAGCCAAAATCAGAAGTCAGATGCTTAGCCAACTGAGCCACCCAGGTGTCTCTTGAGCAATCTAATTTAAAGTTACTACGGCCTATGCTACCACATCTGTACCAGAAATCATTATTTTACCTAATGCTATCATTAACATGTGCTTTATAAATACAAGCATTAGAAAGGAGCATTAAAACACTAGATCTGCATTTTTCTCTTCTTTGACAACACTTCTCACTATTGACCACTACCTAACTTATAAATATGAAGAGCAAACTTTATTGCTTTCTTCCGTAGACTGAAGGAGAAGGGGTGCCGTCTGACACACACACGCGCGCAAATATCAGGAAGAGCAAGATCTCCATTCTGCCCAGTTACTTCCCAACTAAAATATCACCTTGAGGGAAAAAGCACAGTATTATCCAAGTCCTTTTGTTAATATTTAGCATGTGAAAATTTATATCTACCCTCTTTTATCACTGTTTGCTTTCCTTTTTTTGCCATTTCTCCTTTCTAAAATATTTAGGTGAACTTTACATATTCATTTATTCTGTCATAGTGGTAAACACTTCTAGTTTCCAACTGTAAATCCATTTCCTCTTCTTTCTTCAGATTTTTATTTTCTCCAAGGTAGTGGTATGTCACACTAAAAATATATTTTCCAACCTCTCATGTACCTAGACACAGTTCTGGCAGTAATATGAGAAGGTAAGTCTGCAGGGAGAATGTCCACATCACAAAAAAAGAAAAAATGTTCAAGGAGAAGGTTTGTTTGGCCTTTTCCTCTCCTTTTTCTTTCTTCCTTTCTTTTTTTCCTTTTAAACAATCGCACAGAGCGTCTTCTACCGTATTAAACAAAAATCAAACAAATCCTCACCACCACTGCAATGCAAAGAAAAAGAGGAAGTAGAAAACAAGGAATTGTCTTGTTCTGACTTTGGACAATCTCTGCTAGGCCAGGAAGATTTTACTTCAGAGGGCATTTGGCAATGTCTGAAATATTATTGGTTCTCATAACCGAATGGGTAGGGTGTGCCACTGGCATCTAGTGAGTAGAAGCCAGAGACACTACTAAACCCTAAAATGAACAAGATAATCTCCCCCCTCCCAATGAAGACAAAGACTTATTTGGCCCAAATGATGACAGTGCCAGTTGAGAAATCCTGGCCTAGAGTACTCTTATCTTTCTTTGGGCCTAGAAAGCAGATACGATGCCGGAAGCACAGCAACAATCTTATGACCATGAGAAGAAAAGTACCAAGATGAAGAAAGAAGTCTAATTCTTTCCCTGAGCTTTTATTATGTTAGATAAATAAACCCTTGTCTGCTTAAACCATTCTTAGCCAGGTTTTCTGTTGCCTGATAGCCAACTGTATTTCTAAACAATACATTTATCATTTGTTATGGTCTACTTTATGTTCAGACATGGGGCTAAACATTCTGAATAAAGTGATAAATCAGGTATGGTTTTTTGCCTCTGGGAACTTACTATCCACTGAGGAAGCCAACAATCAGGAAGTGTAAAAGGTAGGCTACTCCTGATATATAAATAATGTTATGGGAACTCGGAGTAAAGATACAGGAATGAAGCAGAATGGTGGAGGAAAGACCACTCTAAGGAAATAAAATGTTCTGTCCTACAATTGGTGTGTGTGTCTGTGTGTATGTGGCAGGGATGGGTGGAAGCAATCCACGAAGAAATATTAGTGTAATTGGAGTACAGAAGCATAAAATGGCACGTAGTATTGGGGAAAATAACAAGTAAGAGTCTTGTGAATGGAATAAAGAGTAAAGTGGGGAAGGTATTTTAATCTAAAAACTACAGGGGAGTAAACTGGACAAAGAATTGAAAGCCATCTGCATTCAGGACATTACCATCCAAGTTGTAAGGAGCCACTGGCCATTATTAACAGGAGCTCAGCAAGATCAGACCTGCGTTTTAGGGAAAAAATAAGTCTGATGAACTGTACTTGGGTGATTCTATTTACAAATAATTAAAATATAACTGAGGAATCATATCTTCCTATTTACAATCTAATAAGATGAAAACATACATCAAAATTCACTTCAAAATACTTTAAAGTGTGACAAAAGTGTACTGTTAAACTGTTGTGGTTTCAAATCTCCCTGTTAATTCCAATTGTGTTTTGCTTACAAAAACTACAAATTAGTATTTGTTAGGTAATTCATAAAATAATCCCTTTGCGTAAAAATTTTAAAAGGGATTCTAGAAATAAACGACTGCTATTACGCTTTGCTAAAAATGTTCAAAATTATTTGTTTTGACACATGGAAACCCAGAGAGGCATTTGTCAATCATACCTAGATCTGTATTAAAATTACCCCACACAAAGCTGTCAAAAACATTAAAACTCATATGGAAAAAAAATTTTTTTAAACTCAGAGAACTGAGATTTTTATCTGTACTCTCTAGTTACAGCTATTTGATTATCCTGTAAAAAAAAAAATCCCAACTTAAATAATTTAAGGAAATTTGAAAGAAGGAATTTGAAGGAATTTGAAGATCCTGTCCCTGGAAAACTGTGTGGAAATAATAGAAGTGGAAAAAAATATGAAAAGTTCAGAGTTGGAAGAGGCTTTAGAAAGTCAGGGAAGTCACCCAGCCCTGCAAAGAGTCATCAAGCCTTCAAGCACTCTACCTGCAGCAAATGGAGCTCTCTGCCTACCTTCTGTGAGTGTATATTCCACTGTTAATTTCAAAACCATTTATATTTGCAAATGTTATACCTAGACTTAAAAGAGAATTTTCACAAAGGAAACCCCACCATGGGAATAGAGAGAAGACTGACAGAAAGTACTCTGGGAGTGCCAGGAAGGAGACTGTGGAAAGAAGGGGAGCTAAAGAAGGCTTTCCTTTACCCCACACTGCAGGAACTCTAGGATAGTCTGCTGAAAGATTGACTCCCTCAATTTCTGCTTATGTTAAGAGGATTGGAAAGACTAACTGTAGAATAGCAGGCTTACAGAAAACAGTTACTTATTTTAATCAAACCATGTAATCAGAAGGCCTGAGTAATGATTAACTTCCACTTTCTCTGTAAATCACTCAATCACTCAGCAGTGCAGGTAGCCTTAAATTCATTCTCTGCCAAGGGCACAGTAAACTTAATGTTTTTGTACTTAACATTTAATATTTTAAATATTTGCCTGGTCCTTGCTTCTGAGCTCATTTAAAAAGCTGGTATTCTGTTAGGTTGCAATGGCTGATTGAAATGCCGAGACATTTTAAAGCTTTTACACTCAAACACATGTACCCACACCTTTCCTTAGTGATATTTTTGTATCTATGATCCTATTATAATTAAGCACAATTGATTTTTGAGGAATGCATTATGACCCTGTAATTTTCATATACAGCATAAGAATTTATTTAAGCGAAAATAATCTACTGTAGTTTCAGTATAAAAAAAGAAAAATGAGAATACTAAGTACCTATAAAAATGCAGAGTAATAGATACAGGATTAGCTATCTGAATTCATGTTTCCTAAATCCTACACGTATCGCTATGGTCCTGGAAATGAAAAGGAAACAGTATAATACCTTTGTGGAGACTAACGGCTCATAATTTAGAATAATCACAAATGAATCGAATGTTAGACCCATAATTTCCCTCATCTCTATAACACTAACAACCTCCTCCGGAATAAATTATTCCCAACTCAAAATCTCAACCTAAATAATTTTAAATTCACTGCAGGTGGTTTTTCATTTCTACTCACAAAGCACTGTGCTGGACGGTCAGGAGCCAGGGGAGAGCGTTTTTAAATGTTTGGACTACCTTCCCCTTCCGGGGGGAGTTTACTGCCCCAATAATGCATAATCTATCAGCTGCTCGTCGCGGGGGATCTGGGGAGTGACATCTTGACTTGAACCACGCAGGTCTGAAAACCACTTCTCAGGAAACGCGGGGAAGAGCAACTTTCTTATCCCTGTCAAACTAAGAGGCGGAACCACCCCCTGAACTAGCCGGAGGCCTGGGGAGAGCAGGCGGCTGAAGGCAGCTCCTCCGCGCTCCACCAGGGCTTCTGGCGAGGGTTTTCTTCTGGAGGCGGCATTGTTCCTCCATCTGCTCAGCCTCCGTATTTCGCCAGCAAACCCTCCCCGCTCTTTCGTAATCTTTTCCTTATGTCTTTAGTACCTCTCTGCCGATTTCCCGGCTCTTGGTCTTGTGGTCCCTGGGCACAGCTCTAGGCTGAAAAGCTGCAGTGACTGGGGCGCCGCTCTAAGGCGTTGGAGGCGACTGCACTCGTCCGCCCGAGCTCGGGAAGCGCGCGCGCCTCACGCTCGCTTTCTCCCTTTTCTCCGCTCTCTCCGGCTCGGACGGGCTCTCCCGGCCTCTCACGCCCCGACTACGGCTCGCCTTTCCTGCGGTGTCTCCTCACACCAGCTCCGCGCGGCGTCGGCCGCCGGGTCGTCGGCGCACTGACACGACCCCCCGCCCGCCGGCCGGGACTCGGGATTGAAGGGTCAAGGCGCCGCGGGGAGGCGGGGAGGAGGAGCGAGGAGAGCCGGGGCAGGTGGGGAGCGCGGGGGCCGAGGGGGGGGCGGGAGTGCAGGGGGGCGCAGAGGCGGGAGAGGGTGAGAGAGCCCAAGAACAGAGAAGATGCATCTGCTCTGAAAGCGCCAATGAAGAGAGGACAGAGGGGGCAGGAGTGGAGAAGAGCAGAAAACACCCACCAGCAGGGGTGGGCAAAACGGGCAATTTACGAACTGCCAGGGCCAGAGATGGTGAGCGGAGAGGGAGGAGGCTGAAGGGAGAG
The DNA here is from genome assembly GCF_002007445.2 of Ailuropoda melanoleuca. Taxonomy (NCBI): domain Eukaryota; kingdom Metazoa; phylum Chordata; class Mammalia; order Carnivora; family Ursidae; genus Ailuropoda; species Ailuropoda melanoleuca. The sequence goes on from NC_048218.1 coordinate 89,293,139, forward strand.
AAGGAAAAAATAAGGGCAAGTTCCCACCTCTCCCCAAAGGTCGAGTCCGAAAACGCGTCCCCTGAGCAGGGAGTTAAACAGGGACTGGTCATGGTGTAAAGGGTGGATCTAAAAAGGAATTTAGTGTCGTGTAGTTTTTTCCTACGCTAGACTCAGCTCCATCTCGCTCAACTGTGGTAAAAGACCCTCCAAGTAAAATGAATTGGCTTAATGCAAAAACGGAAGCTGAATTTCCTCCACTGTGGACTCCTCCTGAGGTACTGGTTTGTTTTTAAATGAAAATAAGCGTTTGGGAGGTTCCATGAACCCCAGTGCTAAAGAAACCACCCAGTTCATTAAAGTTCTTTTTTTATTATTATTGCTTTTATTTTCGTCAGAGGATAGAGGTGAAGGGTTGGCACCATGAGATGCTTAAAACAGCTATCTAGGTAGCATTATATTTCAAAAAGACAAAACGGGTTTCTTAAAACAGCTAAAGGGGGTCTGGGAAACTCGGTTACTCGGCTGGGAAAAAGAGAGAGACAGAAGCATTTAAACTCTACCAGACGATTAAACCTTCAGCACCCCACCCCACCCCCCTACCCCAACCCCTCGGACCTGGAAAGGGGTTAAGCGTACGGAACAGTCAGTGAGCAGGGCAGGGTTGGTGGAAGGTGGGGAAAAGGAGGGAGAGGCCGGGAGTAGGAAGTTCTCGGCAATCCCCGGGATTAAGATAAACGCCGGAGGTCGGCGGACGCAGGACGCTCCCTTACCTTTCTCTCTAAGCCCCGTTTGCACCTGATCTGCAACCATAAATACTTCGTGATGCTTAGTGTGCAGCCAAACGATGGCCGAATGTTAAACAATCCTTCACGCTCCCTCCCCTTTTTAAAAAACAGGCTCAAAAGAATGTTAATACTGTTCTCGTTATCCATCGGCTCCAAAACATTCCGCTTTGTCGGGAAGAGAGACGAAAACCAAACGCTTGGACACGCATATATGTATTTATATATTATGCGGTCGGTATATAAACATATATGCGTTTTCTGCATATAAATCCAAAAAGAAAAGCACCACAGATGCCTCTGAAGAGGGAGGGGACGGGGAAGAGAAAAACTTGGCAAGCCAAATACATCCAAAGATTTCTTATCAGGAGCCACCTGCTTCAATATGCAGAATTCCCAAGAAGATTTAGAGGGAGAAGAAAAAAAAATTAATAAAATACCCAAAACACACACTTGCAACTGGAAGACGCCTAAGACGCGTGGAAATGGAGAGGATGAGAAGATCTCCTGAGGGTACAGATCCGCCAGCTAAGTGAGCAATCGCCTCCAAAAATCACAGGCGGGGAGGTGGCTGCAGATCGTCCCCTGCTCCGGTCCCCGCCGCCGCCGCCGCCGCCGCCACCGCCGCCGCTGCTACCTGTAGACACGCGCACACACACGCACACACACGCGCACACACACAGCACAGCCCTCTGTCCTTCTCCCCCCTCTCTCCTTGGCGTTGCCGGGTGCGGGAGTCTGAATTAAGCTAGACCCATCTTTCAGACCCCGTCCTGGCCCCTCAGAGCCAGGACTCCCTCCCCCGCCACCCCTTCCTCTCCCGGTTTATTGCTCAGCATCCCCTCCCCTGCGCGACCCCTCCCTCCTCTGGGCCCAAGCCGCGATCGCAGTGGGGTGGGCTTTCAGGGGTACAGGTCCGGCGGTGGCAAACGTGATGCTGGTGGTGGTCCCTCCCTTTAAGTTCCGCCCTCCTCCCTTCCTCCTCCCGCAGCGACCGAGCCTCCTCCGCCCGCAGCGCGGAAGGCGGCAGGAGGGGTTAAGGGCTCCGGGCGTCACGTGTGACGTTCACCAAACCACTCGGAGGAGCGCGTGAGTGAACCGCCCGGCAGCCGAGCCGCGAGGCCTCGGACGCGATGAGTTTCTCCGTTCTCAGCGTCATTATGCTCCCCTTCCAGGCGTTTTCGTCTTGGTAACTGAGAGCGCAGAGTTAGAGGCAAGAGCCTTCTATCGTGCCTCTTCAGTTTTTGTTCCATGGTAGATCTGTTGCTACCAAACTCCCCCTTATTTTCTGTTTCCACCAGCCAGAGGCAGAGTAAGCTCCGAGTCGTACCATCTGTTGTAGCCCCGTTCGTGGGAACAGTGTAGATGAAATGTCACTGCCTTTGGCCTCTTCCCCCTGGCTGTTCCCACATCTTCTGCCATTGAATAGGTGATTTTTCAAAATTCATCATAGCTCACCAGTGTTGGCTTTTGTGACAGGTGTGACTCACTATACCACATTGTAGGTACCCACCGCCCATCAGCTGCACCATGTGAATTTTTAAATGCAAGTGAGTTGGGGAACAGGGCCCTGACAACAGAAACATTAATCGATCGTAACGTGTAATAATACAAACAAACAAAAAAACCACCAGTGGGAAATCGCTAGAAGAAATCAGTGACGCTTAGTCTGGAAAAGTGGTTTTGTCTTACCGTACAAGTGTTTGCCTCATATTTCTTAATCTCATGTATGTTTTAATCTGTAAAATTTAGGTAAAAGACAGGAACTTTAAAATAACCAACATTTAGAATGCGGTTGCTCAGAAGTATCACTCATTAATTAATTAATAACACAAATAAGAAACCTAAGATTCCAGCATATGTGATCAGATTTTTAAAAATAATCTCCCCTGTGACATATCATTTTTTGTTAGAAGGAATTTAGTACCACATTTTTCTGACAGTTTTGGAATTCAGTCCATCTTGGCATTTTTTTTCTTTTTTTAAAGAAATCTTTAGGTGATGTGTTGACAAACAGATTTCAATATTGCTCCTAGGAAAGTGAAATTTCATTCAACTAAAATATGCATCTGATTCTTAGTGAAAGATCTACCTTGTCCAAGTTTGTCTAAATCCTAAATCATATGAAAGTTCTCTGAAATTTCTAAAATTTATTTACTGGAATTTTCTAGGAAAAATGAGAAATGAGAATCTATTCCACTATCAATAAAAGTGCCTAATTGAATCCTTTCAACTTTCATGAGACTACACAATTGAGGTAGCCTGATACAGTGCATCATTATAAAAACTGCAGAATCAAACTTTTCAAAAAGAAATAAAGATAATGTGATAAAGCTGTTTATTGTAATTTACAGATATAAAGTTTTATATACTTTCTTATACCCCAAGGCTGTGGGATCACTATCTAAATGCATCAGCTGAGATTACTAGCAGAACCCTAAAGGTAGCAATGACTGAATGTTTTTCATTTCTAATGTTTGGTGATTATAGTATGAGATTAACTTTCAATAGATTCTATTGTATTTTTTCATTATTCTTTTCACAGCTACACTTTATCAGCTGGACACTATTATCTCATTTTTATGAATTAGTCTTACAAAAAACCCAAGAATTTTAACAAAATAGAATTGCCTTACAAATAGCATTTATAGCAATCTGTAAATACAGGCAAATGAGCCACACTCCTCTTGCCCATTTTTCCCACTTTCCCAATCAAACCTCCTGAGGAAAATAAACCCATCCTATGCCATTTGATGCCAAAAGCAATGAAAGCGAGAAGTTTTGTTTTTTATGTTTTTCTTCTTTTGTTGGTATGAAGTTAAGAGCTGGGACTCTGGAATCAAATTGCCTGAGTTTGAAACCTGGATCTTCACCGACTTTGTTATTGCCTGGTTCTTTGTTATTGCCTGGTTCGTGTTACTCAATCTCCCTAAACCTCAAATTCTGCCTCTGCAAAATGGAGATAATAACAGTACCTACTCTGTAGGAATGTTATGAGGATTATCCAAAATAATGCATGTAAAGCACTTGGCACATGAGTAAGTAATTTTTCAGTGTTCACTCTATTTTTAGTAACTATGGATGTCTTTCCTCCTCTGATTTAAACACCAGTATATGTAGTGATATTTGGGCTTAGCGTTAAAAACTGATCATGAAATTTGGTTGCACACATAACATGGAAGCCATTAGAGATTACAGAGTAATTGCTAGACTCTCCCTGCCTTCCCTTTTTCTTATGGTCCTGTCTCTGTTCTATTAACTAATTTTAGTATAGGGGATCATACTAAATGTGAATAATGAGATAGAAAAGAAAACATTAAACACATGAATAGGGGATGAAGGCATCAATAAAAATGTAAGAAATTGAATTCAATTCACATTGCCCATCATGTGATCTTCTAAGTTGTGACATTAACTGTGCTCGAGGTGGCTGCCTTAAACCGGTCAGATGCTGTTTGGAATGAATACTGGAACTCTGTAAAGTCAAATACAAATAAAAACCTTGTGAAATTTGCCCAAATGCATCTGCTCATTTGTAGACTGGGAAGGGAATCTTCATATAGCACACAACGTATTTGCATTTTTCTGAAAATATTGGCTCAAAAGAGCCCATCTATTGAGAAGAAGTGGGGTATAAAATCACTAGAGGAGTAGTGAAATCAACCTTATAAGTGTATTTTTATGACCTAATTGTTATGATGGTAAAATTTCTTTTTCCAGAAATAAAAATGAAAATACTGGAAAAGGAAGTTAGTCTTGAATGCACATATTACAGTGGATTTTCAGATACCTCAATGCAGCAGTATACAGACTCAGTTTGCTTTCAGTCCAGAAAGTCATTAAGTGGGAAGATCTTTTCCCCCAGTAATTCTATATATATAAAGAAAATTAAATGGCATGTTCTCCTAAAGTTAAAAAAAAAAAAAGCAAAAGTATTACTCATTTTTTGGAAAATCCCAAAGACTCATAGCAGGAGATTAGCACCTTTTTTTTTTTTCTTTTCCAAAGGACTTCAGAAGGGAAAGTATTAATAAAATATCATGCTTGGATGAAATTTTACTGCAACTTTCTTCATAAATCATATGTATTTTACTTAAAATGGGTTAAAAATAAATAATGTACTATGAAAGATTTTATAGAGGCAGTGAAAGTTCATATTTCAGCTCTGAAAGAAATAAAAAGTAGAACTGAATAATCTATCAATTTATGGCATTTGCCAAATATGCCACCTACACACCTTCCTGGCAGTTTTTTGTTATAACCTAGACAAAGGATATAGATGTTATAAATACAGAAAAGACAGCTCCTAACTTCTAGGAGTACCAGCATAGTCTGGTTGTATATAATATCTATTTGGCCACAATCCATCTGGTCTCCAACTCTAGTCTGTCCACAAACCACCTCTCCATCCCATGCAGCTTGTACAGCATGGCCAAATTCATCTTTTTTTAATCTAGCCTTTACCAAGTCAGATCATTTTTGAAAATCCTTAATGACTCTGTGATTCCTATCATGTGAAATACAAACTTCTCATCCCAGAATCTAAAGTTAACATACTCTCAATTCCACACATCTTTATTCAGCTTTCTCTCCCATCACTTCTCTACCTAATCTCTGTATTTCCCCTAAAAGATATAACTCACTGGTCTCCAAGCTCAATTCTCAAGATTTCTTCTCTTGGGCTATCCAATCACCATCCCTACCTACCGAAAACAATCAAAAATATTACCTTAGGGGCGCCTGGGTAGCGCAGTCCTTAAGCGTCTGCCTTCGGCTCAGGGCGTGATCCCGGCGTTCTGGAATCGAGTCCCACATTGGGCTCCTCCGTTAGGAGCCGCCTTCTTCCTCTCCCACTCCCCCTGCTCGTGTTCCCTCTCTCGCTGGCTGTCTCTCACTCTGTCAAATAAATAAATAAAATCTTTAAAAAAATAAGCATATATGTTTATACAAAGACTTATATAAGAATATTGATAGCAGCTTCAGTGTTAATAGTTAAAACTAGAAACAACCCAAATATCCATCAAGAGTTAAGTGGATAACAAATTATGATTTGTGTACAATACAAAAAGACTCTCCAGAGAAAGACATTCCAAGCAGAGGAGCAACATGTATAAAGGCATGAGATCACTTGAATCCAAAATATATTTTTAAGGGCAAGCATCTCTGTTTAGCTGGAGCATAGGAGGTCTATAGGGGAGTAGCAAGAAATGAGCTTGTGTGTAAGTAGGGTCAGATAATGAGAGGAATTCTGTTTCACGCAACGAAGTTTGGATTTGAACCTTAGGCAGGGCCAGCGGTGGTGTGTGATCACATTTGCCATTTAGAAAAGTCTATATATAGCAGCATAGGTAGTAGATTGGAAAGCAGAGATAAAACCAAAGGCAGGGAAGCCAGTTACAAAATTATTGCAATAGTACACAAAAGAGATGAGGGTGTCTCAATTATGTAGCAACAACAACAAAAACAACAAAAAGAAATTAAGAGTAGAGGGTTCATATAAGAAAAACTTAGAAACTGATTGGCTGTGGAATGTGAAAGAAAGTTTAAAACTTTTTTTTTAATCTGGAGCAGTAAATGATACTGTCAAGTTTATCAACTTTATGAAGTAGGGATTTTTTTTGTATACTTATTTCAAGATGGAAAACCTAAAACTCAGTGTAAAATTACTAGACCCAAGGTGAAACAGTTTAAACTTGAAACTATGTCCTTTGATTCCAAATGCAATGAACTATCCACCATTACACACTATCCTCTGAACTTAAAAGGAATGAACAGGTATGAGAATATGGCTTTCAAATATTCAAGTTCAGGAAAAAACTATTTGAGCTGGAGATTACTGATAAATGTCTGAAATTTAGGTATTCTGTATTGTTAATTTAAAAAGAAGTTAGTATGGGGGTGCCTGGTTGGCACAGCGGTTAAGCGTCTGCCTTCGGCTCAGGGCGTGATCCCGGGGTTGTGGGATCGAGCCCCACATCAGGCTCTTCCGCTACGAGCCTGCTTCTTCCTCTCCTACTCCCCCTGCTTGTGTTCCCTCTCTCGCTGGCTGTCTCTATCTCTGTCAAATAAATAAATAAATAAAATCTTTAAAAAAATAAAATAAAAATAAAAATAAGTTAGTATGTTTCGTGTCAAGAACTGTGTAAAACTTCTATACACATACCTGGGAGAGGGAAAGAATGAGAGAGAAAGAGAGACGATCCAAGCTACAGCAAGAAAAACTCAAATGAGGATTGAATTTCTACTTATTCTTATAGGATCAATTTGACTTCAATATGTGGAGGAAAGGATAAAGAGCTAACAGCTTGAATAAATTCATCTTCTAGATAAACACTAGTATTTTTTTTTAAATACGAAGGTCTGGCTTCTGGAAATGGCTGAATAAGATCTTACTAGACTAGCCTTCCTGAAGACAACAGCTATAAAGTCAAAGATTTCCATAAACTCTGAGCATAACACAAAAAACAGCTACAAAAAAAGGCACTTTAAAGCAAACAGAAGCATGCAGATTCTGTTAGGGAATCCACACACAGAGAAGAGAAATTGTGCAAAGAGCATTCTCATTTTTGCAGATACTACCCTGGGGCCAGGAAGAGTCAACGTGGTGGGAAAACCAGGGATTCCTTGCTTTGGGGAATCTGCAGGCTGAATCCAGGGGAAACTGAGAAAGAGGGAAAATCTCAGGGAAGATAAAATAGACATACAGGAGATGCTCAGGTTCTGTCTGCTCACATCTTTGGTTGACCCCCAATCTACATCCATGTGCAACAGATTCATAGTAGCTCAGTTAAAGAACTTACTTGAATTAGTATTGGAGTCATTGCCCAAACCAGATAGTTATCTGTTAAAATAAGAGAAATAATACTCTTTGGAAGAAAAGCAGAACTCACAGTCCCCATAACTTAATATGCATAACATTCAAGATGTAATCTAAAATTATCTGGCATACAAAAATTCAGGAAAATACAATGTGCTCTTAAGAAAAAAGAAAATCAGCTGAGACGAAACCCTAGGTTATTTAAATGTTGGAATGAGCCAACCAAGATTTTAAAACATCCTTTATGAAGTAAAAGAATATATACTTGCAGTAAATTTAAAAAATAGGAAATTTAAACAAAAATATACATGATAAAAACAGTGAAAAGGACATTCTAGAACTGAAAAATACTGTGTATGAAAAAAAATTCAGGGCACCTAGGTGGCTCAGTCAGTTAAGCATCTGCCTTCAGCTCAGGTCATGATCCCAGGGTCCTGGGATCAAGCCCTGCATTGGGCTCCCTGCTCAGCAGAGAGCCTGCTTCTCCCTCTGCCTGCTGCTCCCCCTGCTTGTGCTCTCTCTCTCCCTCTCTGTCAAATAAATAAATAAAATCTTTTAAAAAAAAATTCACTAGTTAAGCTTAATAGTGAAATGATGGAGATGACTAAAGGAAGAGTCAGGGAATTGAAGATAGAACAATAGACATCATCCAATGAAAAGAACAGAGAAAATTGAAAGAAAATAAACAGATAGTATAAAGCAATCTCAAAAGGAGAACAACAGAATGGAGCCAAAAAATATTTGAATAATAAATGGTAGCTAGAATTTCATGTTTTGCCGGTGATATGCAAAATGGTGCATCCACTTTGGAAAATAAGTCAGATTCGTAAATGATAAACCAGCAATGCTTCCCCTAAGCATATACCACATGAAAAGAATGCATAGGTCTACACAAGGATTTGTATGCAAATTTTCATAGCAACATTTTTTCATAATGACCTCAAACTGGAAACACACTAAATGTTCATTAACTGATGAATGATTGAACAAAGTGTGTTGCATCCATATTTTGGGATACTACACAGCAACAAAAAAACCACAGTTTTAAAAAAACATACTACAGGGGCACCTGGGTGGCTCAGTTGGTGGAGTGGCTGACTCTTGATTTCGGCTCAGGTCATAATCTTAAGGTCCTGGGATCAAGCCCTGAGTCAGTCTCCATGTTCCATGGGGTATCTACTTGAGGATTCTCTCTCCCTCTCCCACTGCCCCTCCCTCCAGAACACACACAAGCAGGCTCAAACTTTCACTTGCTCTCTCTCAAATAAATAAATCTTAAGAAAAAAAAACACTCTACAAAAATAAATCTCAAAAACATTATGCTAAGTGAAAGAAGTCCAACACAAAAAACTGCTTGCTTTATGATTTTACTGATAAGAAATTCTAGAAAAGGCAAAACTGTAGTAATAGAGTGAAGATCAGTGGTTGCCTAGGGCAAGATTGGGTAGCCAATAATGGCAAAAGGTCACAAGGGAGCTTTTGAGACTAGTGGAAATGTTCTGTATCTTGATTGTAGTTGTGGTTCTAAGCCTGTATACAATTGTCAAAATTCATCAAACTCTACTCTTAAAATAGAGGAAATTTATTATATGTAAATTAAACCCTAATAGGGCTAAGTAAAAATGAAGAAATTGTATGTAGTTGAAAAGCTAATGTGAAATCATATGGAAGATTTTGCAAATGAAGCAAAGGAAATTGCACTTAATATGGTTGGCAGTTGGGAAAAAAATGTAAGCTTCTTATTTATTAAAAAAATTTCATGCTTTAGAAAGATTAATCTAACAGCAGAATACATGATAGACTAGAAGAGGAAATGATATAGGCTAAGAAATCTTTCTGGGTCATCAGGTCAAATGTTACATGGTAGCAATTGGAATGGAAAAGTAAGGATATATCTGAAATATTTCAAAGGAAGAAACTAATTTGGGATATTATTCCCTAATAAAAGAAAAAAATTAAAATGCTGCATATGAATGTAAAAATAAGATATAAAAGCATTTACCCAGCATACTTTATCAGTGTTTACCTGTTGAGACAGAGTAAGAAATTATACATTTTATTTTCCATACCATATAGCTACCCCACATTGAAAAATTTATTTCTCTCACTCTCCATTTATTATCTTTCTTAATCTTCACAACTAAATTATGAGGTGGGTTTACTAACCTCATCTTATAGATGAGGAAACTGAAGCCCATGTTTAAGTGACTTGTTCAAGATCATACAACCAAAACACAGTAAAGCCAGATTCAAACTAAAGTCTGGCACGAAGCCCGTTTTTTTTTTTTTTTTTTAACCTTAGACTCTATTGAGAGAATAAATTCTCAGTATCATCACACACTGTAATGAAATCAAGAAAAAAGCAAACTGAGAAAGGACCATTGAATCTAGCAACATTTTTTGCAGGAATCATTTTGAGTGGAGAAAACAGGGAAGATCTCTGGAATTAAGAAGACTAATCAGGGAATAGGGGGGCCTGGTTGGCACAGTGGTTAAGCGTCTGCCTTCGGCTCAGGGCGTGATCCCGGCGTTCTGGGATCGAGCCCCACATCAGGCTCCTCTGCTATGAGCCTGCTTCTTCCTCTCCCACTCCCCCTGTTTGTGTTCCCTCTCTGGCTGGCTGTCTCTATCTCTGTCGAATAAATAAATAAAATCTTTAAAAAAAAAAAAAGAAGACTAATCAGAGAGTGGATAAATAGAAAGCAGATATAACTTTAATTACCTAATACTTTTATCAAGACCTTCAGTGTTCTTCCATTTTTATAGTAAAAACAATGACTACCTTTCAGCATAATCCACTCTCTTTATAATGCAACTGACAGAAACTCAACTCATGCCCAATTAAATAAAATAAGCAAATTCCTGAAAAGCAAAAACATAATTGATGGGGTTATGTAACTGAGAAGTTCAGGCTATACTGAAGTTCAGGCTAGACTGTATTTAGAGGCTTGATTGAGGTCATTAAGTTTTCCTCTTACTTTTTCTTCACTCTTCATTTGCCTCAGCTTAATTTTCAGGCAGCCCCTCTTCACTCTTGGGACAAGATGCAACTCCAGATTGCCCTTTCAACCTGGCATCTTCAGGAAAAATTACTTTGTTAACGCCAGAAAGAAATCTTACGAAGGACTTCAAGTGGTTTTGCTTGGATGATACATTCCTTTCTGTCACTGGCAATGGAACTAACTTGCTTTATCAAGCCCAGACACACGATTTACCTCTATACCAGGTAAGGGAGCCCACCAAGATTTACACATACAGGGGAGGCTGATGTAGGAAAACCCTAGGATGGTTACCAGAAGAAGAAAGGTGAAAAACCTTTCTGGGCAAACCTGCGCTATAGTCATAATGGTAGTTTCCCACATGCAGCTCTTAATTTTTCTCCCATTAAGGCCTTTCCAGTACCTTCTATCTAGCAAAAGTGGATTAGATACTGCAAAACCACATCTCATGCTTCCCAATCTCTGAGTCTTTGTTCAGTTTGTTTATGCTACTTTGAGTTCCCCCCCAAACCTGACTGATTAAATATAAATTCCAGAAACTAATGCATTGCATATATTAGGTGCTTAATGAATGTTCATTGTAGGGAATTGTCTAAGTAATTCATTAGACATTCAGGAGACAAGAAGACACACAGGGCAGAGTCACTAACCTCAAAGAGCTTTTGATTAGAAGGTTAGAGAAAGCACACGTACAAATAACCAAAGTATGAAACAAAACAATGCACTGGATACAAAGAGTAAAGGGACTTCAGAGAGGGAAAGGAAGAAGCACATCTGAGAGAAGGGGGGAAACAGATTTCAGAAAAGGCTGTGCTTAAATGGAAGTATTTGATTTAGCTCTTAAAAGTGATTGAAATTCAGTGCATATTTGTTCTGAATTGAATAGATGAACAAATGAATATGCTGATGTAAATGAAGAAACAGATAAAGCATATAAATTTTAGATCATCTATAAAAAAAGAAAGATTGGGCTTGAATTCTAAAAGGTAGTAAAGAAATGATTTCTTTCTTTCTTTCTTTCTTTCTTTCTTTCTTTCTTTCTTTCCTTAATTTAGTAGGGAATTGAACATGTTTGAAGAAGAGAAATATGAAGTGGGATATATTAAACTCATTAAGAAAAAAATTGGTTAGGTGTAAGATTTTGGTTTAGAGGGGCGCCTGGGTGGCACAGCGGTTGAGCGTCTGCCTTCGGCCCAGGGCGTGATCCCGGGGTCCTGGGATCGAGTCCCACATCAGGCTCCTCCGCTATGAGCCTGCTTCTTCCTCTCCCACTCCCCCTGCTTGTGTTCCCTCTCTCACTGGTTGTCTCTATCTCTGTCAAATAAATAAATAAAAAATCTTAAAAAAAAAAAAAAGATTTTGGTTTAGAAAAGTTGGGGAGAATGACATACAGAAAATAAGTGGAGTTTTAAAGGCAAATCTTTTAAGAAAAAAAATAATCTTAAATAGACTTAGGAAACCAAAACGAAATAAGGGATTTTATAGGAAAAAAGCTTTCTTTAAATGATAGGCTTAAGTTTAAAGTGGCAGACATCAGTTCAGAGTGGATTTTCCTGTTTATAATGGATTGCTGTGTTTTTTTAAAAAATCTGTTCAATTGTAATTTATGGACTACATTAAAGTAACAAAATACTTCCTCATACAATATCTAGTGACTATTTCTTAATAATCTACTTCGGCCGAAAGTTTAAAAGTGTTCTTCCAGTCATTTATACATAAATAGAGGTGTTAAGTGTCCCTTACAGTATTAGGAAATCAATATAAATATTTAATGTAAAGGAAAAAAGAGATGATTTAAGTATCTTAGGATTCGAGTTGAAGATAATTGCCCTCTCATTTTTCTTTCTCGTTTTCTCTGTTTCAGAGAAATAAAAGTACTATATTTGATACCTAAAATAATAATTACAATTTTTAAATTCATGAAGCAGATTGCAAGCCTCAAGTAGCAGGTTCATATTTATTCTAGTGCTCTCACAATGGAAAATGCATTAGAAGAACTTGGTATTTGTGATGTAATTATGAAAAGGAATCTTTTAGGTTTTACCTTACCGTATTCTTATATGCTGGGATTTCTGTTTATTTATGTAATGGACACAGGGAGCTAACTACAAAATTTTGATCACTAGAAGATGCTAGCTATTTGCCCCTACAGGTACAGGGAGGTAATGTAAAGCCTTGAAGAATTCCCCGATAGAAGTTTTCTCTTGTAAAGATTGCATGTGGGGGGAGGAACCAGGTAAATGTAACTCTGAAGTTGATAGACTTGATGAGTAATGTGCACGGAAGGGTCATCTCATTACTCTGGGTCAAACTTCGTCTTTGCAGAAGTCAGTGGGATCTCTTCCCTCCTTCAATTTGCTAAGAATTACAAATATGGCCCTCTCCATCTCTATACGTTTCTAATAAAACGCAGGGTACAGAAGGGAAGGGAATGTGGAAACAATGCACTACCCGTGAATTGTGTTAAGCATTTATTTCTTAGCTCCTCTTCTACCCAACACCTTCAAGCACCTTGCGTGGTGGCCAGACTTGATGATTTGCATACTTGCACCCTACAGGTCTGACTTCCTTCTGTTTTCTCCTCCTGGAGCTTTCCCTTTCCATGCACTTCCTTCCCATTATCATTTCCAACCCAGTAATACTCTCAAGACAAAAATTGTGAAGTTCAGCTCAAATATCCCCTCTTCCATGAAACCTTCTCCCTTTTCCCCCCATGATGAAAGTAGCACTTTTCTTCTGAACTTCTCTGGCACTTGATCTGTAATACACTCATTGCAGGCATCACTAATTGATTCATAGTGATTTTTAGGCAGTTTCTCATCTACCCTATTGGAAAAGTGATTTGCAGATTTTTTTTCTTCTTAAAAAAATTGGCTCATAGGTTGTCTTGCACATATAAATGCTTCATAAGCATTTTTGAATATATAAATGCATGAAAATTAATAATAAATAATACAATAAATATATGAAAAATAAATGTGTTAGAAAGAAGAGCAGTTAAGAGGTTCTTGCAGCCATTCAGTGGTGTTCACACCCTTCAAACGAGGATGACTGCAGTATATACAAGGGTATTGGCAAGTGGAAATGGATCTAAGTGAAAAATTGTGAAAGCCATTCGGGAGATAGAATTGATAGGGCATGGAGAGGAAGGTGAGGGAGAGGGAGATTTCAATATTATTGCCAGATTTCTTGCTTGAGGAAATGAGCAGTTGATTGTATCATTTACTAAGAAAGAGAATTCTGAAGAAATAGCAGTATCAGGGGAGGAAAATAATTCATCTGTTTGGATATGTCGAATTCTAAGTGCCTGTGGAAAAAAACAACAACTAGGGATTGATTATGGATCTGAAGTCCAGGAGACAGTGTGGATATATATTTTGGAATTGTCAGCTATGCATGGTGATTGAAACTGTACCAGTGACTGGGAGCCATCACTAGGGACAGTTTGTAAACAGGAAAGAGAAGGGACCTGGAATAGGAGAACAACAGCATTTTAGAGTCAAGGTGAAAGAGGAATCTGGAGACTGAGTAGTGAGTGGCTAGAGGACAGAGAGGTGACAAGCATCAGATCCTGATGACAGGGATCAACATGAGGACTGGACATTGGTTTCTTCAGAGGAAACCATTACTGTGGAATATTCAGAGCAGAAACCAGGCTGAAGTGTGTTTAATAGACAGTGAGAAGAGAGACAATGAAAACAGCATTTATGGAAAATTCATTCAAGAAGTTTGACCATACAGAGGAGGACAGAGATAGATTTGTAGCTGAAGAGGGAAATTGGGCCAGAGGAGGGGCTTTTGTTTTTTGGTTTTTGTTTTTATCATTGGAGAGATTACTTTGAAATGTTGATGGAAAGAAGCTAGTAGAAAAGGTCAGGTTAATGCTAACAGAGAGGAGGAAGATTAATATGGTTCATAAGGAAGGCAGAAGGGCCTGGAAAGTAAAGCTAAGAGGAAGGATACAACCCTTCTAACAAAGAGATAAGTGCAGATACAGGTAAACTTGTAGATTTCCTGGGAAGTCGAAAGAGCTTCTGCCTGATGGTTTTTATTTGTTCTGTGATGCAAGATTCAAAGAAATTTGTAAATTGTGTGTGTAAGTGTGCATTGTAGAGCAGTACTGAAGGTTAGAAAGGACCAAACAATCAATATTTTAAAGAGCATAAATATACATATTTAGTAGTCATTAAAACTAAAAACTGAACATAATGTTATAAACAGGCATATCAAACATTCCCTCTGTAGGTGTGTTTGTGTGTGAACGGACTTGACTATTTTATGGATTTAGGTCTGTAAGGCCAGCAGGTAAAGAACCTAGCGCACAATGTTTGCAATCAAGACAGCTGAGGTAAGGAAATTAAAGTACAGCGCAAAAAAATACAAGGATTTTGGTATGATCTGCACATTAATCCTATGAAATAGGTACTGTTTACTATCTCCACTATATCTCTGAGGAGCCTGAGGCACTAAGTTTAAAGAACGTGAAAAAATTTGAGAAGTCATGAACTACCACTAATACCAGAATTAGTAATTGCTGAGATCGGGATCTCTATCTATCTCTATCTGTAAATATATACTCGTTACCTTTGTGGTAAAATCTCCTGCATTATTTACTATGTACAATTATCCAAGTTGTATTATTGGCCCAAGTATTTATTTATTTTGTTAACTGTACACTATTTGCTATGTACAATTATCCAAGTTGTGTTACTAAATGGAAATAAAACCAATCTCGTCTAGCTTTCTGGTCAAAATGGCACTGTGGTTTCAATGTTGAAGTGCTTCTCCCTGCATTAAATTTATATCAATAACAAAATATATTTTTAATATGTTAAAAAACATTTTTAAATGTTAAAAAATTAACATTTGAGTCACAAAGTAGATTGCCCTCCCCAGTGTGAGTGGGCCTCATCAAGTCCACTCAAGGCTTGAATAGAACAAAAAGACTGAGTAAGAGAGAATTACTTCTCTTTACCTGTCTTTGAACTGGGACACCAGTCTTCTCCTTCCCTCAGATTCTAACTTGGAGTGGAACTTATACTATCAGCCTTCCTACTTCCTAGGCCTTCAAACTCAGATTGAAACCATACCATTGGGTGTCCAGGGTCTCCAGCAAACCTTGGGAGTCCTCAACTTCCATAATCACGTGAGCCAATTCCTTATAATAAATCCATATAATCCATATACACAGGGAGAGAACCAACATTCTATTGTTTCTGTTTCGCTGGAGAACACTAATACAGTAGTAATACTGAAAGACATGATAAACATCTCCACCAGTTCAAAATAGAAGAGAAACACACAGTGGTAAGAAAGGTTAAGTCCACAGGCTGCTGGCTTCTTGGTCTGGAAGAACTCAGGAAGCCGTGAGGATGTCAACTCCGGCAAACAAAAGGGACTAAGCATTACACATACAGCCAAGGACCAGAGTCATGTTGTGTTGTGACATTAGGGATTGGAACTGATAAAAAGGGTGACCCCTACCTAGGTCTGCTTCTGTCAGCAGGGCAAAAGGCAGCTCCGCAACCTGGACGTGGGCCACGCCATTCTCTGGCTTGGAGAGAGATGTGCAATATTGCCATATGTACAGCAAGATCTCCAAATTAGAAAAACAAAATCTTGCTCCAGACTTAGGACTCAGGGTTAAAGAGACCAATAAAATCACTTGAGAGAAGCAATGGGCTCAGACTGACAGACACAGACACACACACAACACACACACACACACACACAGAAATCAACTACTCACAAAAGGCTGCAAATTAGTATTCCAAAAAGCAATTGAACTATCATTGAGAAAATCGATTAACAAAAACTACAATCCAAGAAACAAATTCACTCACGGTAAATTGAAAATAACAGAGCAATCTAAAAATCACTTCAACCTAAGTATATTTAATATTGCCAAAGAGAGGAAGAAATATCATCTATAAAAAATAAAGACTAGGAATCAAAAACAATCAGATATAAATGAAGAACAGAAACATATGAAAAATAAGTAGTCTTGGAAGAAAATTATAACTACTAAAAATAACTGAAAAATAAAAAACTCCAGACTGGATAAATTCAGAGGCGGTATTGAAGACTTCGTCCAAATCATAGAAGGGAAAGAGCAAGACAGCAAATATTAAATATTGAGAAAAGTTACAAAGCCTGGTGTTTCTGCCGAGGCTGTAGAGATATGGAGAGTGTCGTTCCTATCCCAAGAACAAGAAAAAGCCGGACAAACTGCAAATGCATAACTTCTCTTGAACCCATCAGACAGCTAAGTTCTCAGGGCACAAAGCAGCATGAACTCAAAGGAAAGCCAGGTTTCTCCAACACAGGGACAGGACATGAACACGCTTTACCTGTGGTTGAGAGTGTGAGGAGAGAAAGAGGTGGGTGCCAGGTACACACAAGCGGGTAAGAAGAATTCAACTAAAATGTTCATAAATTGCTAAAGGCAATTTGTAAGAGAACAGACTCTCTGGGAGCCATAGACACAAAGGGAATTTGCACCCACTTACAAGTCCCTTCCCTAATGATGCTAATGAGAAAGATTACTGGTGGGGTTGGTGACTGGGGAAAGCTTCCCTAGTGGTACAGGCGTGGAGGAGGGAGGAGGTCTTTCTTGCAGGAAAAGCTGGAAGCCCCACCTAGACCCCAGATCCTATGGAACAAAAGCCATCAGTCACTGAAGGAAAGGCGGCAAACTACCACCCTCCGCGCACAGCAGAAGAAGACTCAAGGCAGCTAGAGATGGAGAGGGGGAAAAAAAGAACACTCTACGTTGCAGATGATGTCAGATATAAGTCTGACAGCATACTGGCATCTCTTCCCCTCTAACGTCATATCGTAGATCTTTTGCTCTTTTTTAAAATAAAGATTTAATAATGCATAAAGCTGAATGAGTTCCTGGGCAATGTAATTTAAGTTTAGCTATCAAGTAAAGGGCCATGTCTTGCCAAGTGATGTTGTTCTTACTCTTTAGACAATCACCTTCTTCACTGTTGCTGTATAACCCCTTGGGCTTTTACTGTCATTATTTTAAAAAGTATCAATAATTTTAATGTCAATGACACAATGACCATATTCTTCATTATCAGTCCGCATACTTATCCAAATTTATGTGTTCTGTGATGAATCTGAAAATTAAATATTCCTCATTATTTCAAACTTTTGCCAGAGTGTTTTGAGAAAAGTATATTCTTGAACCATCAAAGCCTTCCTTGATCATTCTCTGAAGAATAGGTTGTACTACTGCTGATGTGACAGCGGGCCACACTTCTCTTCAGACTTTCCCTAAATCCAACTTTGAGTAGAACTCCAGGCACAAGTGATCACCTCTTCATGTCTTCCTCCCATTGAGAAGAGTTTGGAAGTGCTTGGAAGTCTCTCCGATGAAACTATTACTTTAGCCTCATCGTTCGAATGGGTCATGATATACAAATTGCTGGATTGTTTATGGGTTCAAGGAAATAATGAGGTCAGAATTCAGGATTGAACTAATACCCTACAACCACCCACAAAATATTGTATTTCAAGACCATTTTTATCCAACTTCAATGCCCTCAATAGCTTGGTCATAGTATTGAACAACTGGGATTACACTTGAAGCTTAAGGAGCTCAAGAGCCACATAGTTTCCTGGTATTGCCATAGGGAGAATTCACCATAAAAAAACAAACACAAAACCCCAAAACCCTAAGCCAAACCACCCCTAACCAAAATAGCAGAAAAATTCAGGAATATACTATCTGTATGCTGAATCTAATAGCCATACCTCTCTGAAATGGCAGCTTCAAAGACTATTACTTTAAGCATGTCCCTTACCATCTTTAACTTTGATCACTGGACAAATGCAAGACGCCATAGGAAACTACTTTGTCAATCTTATTATCCATACATAACTCAGTGCTTTCTTCTTTTTGACTCTTGTTTTTTTCAAGTTGATTTTCCTTTCAAATCATCCTGGTACTCTCTAGAATTCTAGTTCCGTGGTAAACATATTTATCTCCATCTTTTTTCATTCAGTGTTTCCTTAAATTTCCTCACACTAACCAAAACCAAGTCAGGGCATAAAGCTTCCCCTGAAGACCTGTCAAGTACTGCCTGTTCGTACTCATACACCTTGGTTCTGTTACTTCAGAGAGTAAAAGGCACTTTGGCAATCTCTTAGCTCACCATTGCTGCCTCTAAATATATTACTTTTTCTCTTGAGTGCAAAATCTTCCTTCATTTGATGTGTAATATTTGGTACCACTCTTTTTTGCTGCTGTCACCCCGTGAATTTCCGGTTTTCTCTGTTTGTTGCACATTTGATAAAATGATTCACAACTTTCCTTTCCATCACAACCCTTGCCACCATCATAGAAAACTTCAACTTTCGTGTGAACAGCCTCCAAGAGTCTTAAAAATACTTACCATAATTGAGAGTTCTAGAACAAGGACACTTTCTCACAATTACCAATAGGAGTCTAGAATTTTAAAGCAAAAATTACATACAAAGAAAGGCAATTGCTTTTTCTCTTTAAAGATATCCAAACAGGCTACTTTAGTCAGCTTTGTAAAACTGCTGCATAATTGGACTGTATCTGTGTTAGCACACTTCGCAAGGAAGAAGCTTTTCAAGTTAACCATCTAGATGGAAATATGTGAGGACACAAAAGGAGTAGTATAAGCTAACAGAACATGTGGATTTTAGAAAGAGCCATGAACAATATTCAAAAAAAAAAAAACTATCAATGAATGGTTGTCTATCAAAAACTGTACGTGGTCTCATGTTGCCCGCGCACTCCCTTTTGGGGGGCGGGGTAAGGGAACGAGTTCTGGCTCAGGCCCTGTGGATTCTCTTCCTCCTCGTCCAGTGCTGCCATCTGCTGACCTCTTCTGCATCTCACACTTCTTATGTCCCATATTAGCTCAGAACCAAGGTTGTTAATTTTTAAGAGCAGAAAATTTTCAAACTCCCTGGAGACAGCTGCCTTATAATCACATTCTTTGGAGGCTTTATCAGTGGTATTTCTATAACCTGTAGCTACTCCATTGTCTGCACAATTCTGGGATTTAAGAAGATTTGCTCTTCTTCCAAAAGCTCTGAAAAATGCCAGCCTCAGCCACTTATTGCCTGGGAATGGCCTTTCCGCTCTGCACGCTCTCTTCTCTGTGCCTTTTGACTCTCTCTGGGCCCCTCTGAACTGTGCTGCGGCAGTAAGAGGCTAGCTTATTAAGCTTTCTGGCAGGAAGAGTGCAGTTTGGTCCATTTCTGTTCAACAAAATGTTATTGGAGCTTCCCATTTGAGTCCTACCTCACAAAGGTTCCCTCTCTGCACAGAAAACATGGAGTCCTGATTACTTGATCACAACACCTGGTATTGCTTCCAGCCTCTGTTACCTAGGTTGTACTGCTTAGCTGTTTGTGCTTCCTGTAGACTGTAGGTAGAAATGACTTCTGGGGGTGGGGATGGGGGGAACCACAGTCACACTTTCCTGGATGATTTAGAAGAGCAAAACCTGACTTTCTAAGTTATGTGTCTGTCTGAATCATTAATATACCCTAACAAAAATCACTTGGTTCAGTCAACATGTGTTCCTAAAAACATTTTACCCTTCTAGTGAGTTTAGGCCAGATCTTCAAATTTGTTCATGGAGAACCATTAATAAAAAGTACAGCCGGAACCAGTGTATTTCAAAGTATGGTCTGGGTCCAGCTTCGTCGTATCATTCCTGGGTCCCACTGCAGATCCACTGAGTCCAAATGCTGTGGAGTGGGGCCTGGGAATCTGCATTTCCAGGGTGCTAATTAAGTGCTCCTTAGGCATAAAGTTGAAAATCAATGTACACATCGAGGCTGCGTTAGGGGCTCTAGGCTGTGCATCAGCATCGTCTGCAGAGTTTTCAGACACTACAAATGCCCGGGGGTGCCGGGGTGGCTCAGGTCATGATCCCACAGTCCTGGGATTGAGCCCTGCATGGGGCTCCCTGCTCTGCGAGGAGTCTGCTTCTCCCTCTCCCGCTTCCCCTGCTTGTGTTCCCTCTCTCGTTGTCTCTCTCTCTGTCCAATAAATAAAGGAAATCTTAAAAAATATATATATGTATATATATAAATGCCTGTCCGGGACCCCAAACCTACAGTGACTCAGAATCTTCACAACTAATGCTTCCAGAAAGTTCTGATAGAGAGCTAAAGAACGTCTGCTTTGGGCAAATACACATTTTATTGATTAAGAATAACGGCTATCATTATTAAATACTTGCTAAGCAAAGTACATGTTAACGTATCACTTAATCCTCACCATAACCCGTGAGTTTGGTAGTATGATTAAGCATTCGTTATTGTTGCTGTTTTTCCACACACAGCTTACAGATCCTGAAGAATTCACACAGTGAGGGAGTGGTAGGAATGGAATTGGAACCTGTTCTGTTTGACTCTAAGGGCTGGCCTGTTCTTCACTATCACACATGGCCTTGCTTCCTGCTATCAGGGGTTTTTTTTTAAAGATTTTATTTACTTTTTTATTTATTTGCTGCTATCAGTTTTTTACAGTTACCATTTTAAATGTTGGCACAGATTTTCTTTCCTTGGTTTGCTTTTCTCCTTTCTGGTTTCAAAATTAGCACGATCGTCTTAAGTTTTGGCTCTTCATTTTTTCTTTGTAATTGTTGCTGTAGAATTAATTCTCTGAGAAACCTAACTTGTATGCTGCTTGTGCACAGAGTGTTTTATGAGAGAGGGAATCTTTTTAAAAAGATTTTATTTATTTATTTATTTATTTATTTATTTGAGATAGAGAGCAAGTAAGAGAGAGCACGGGCAAGGGGGCAGGGGCAGAGGGAGAGGGAGAAGCAGACTGTCCATTGAGCAGGGAGTTGGATGTGGGCTCCATCCCAGGACCCTGGGATAGTGACCCAAGCTGAAGGCAGACGCTTAACTGACTGAGCCACCAAGGTGCCCCGAGAGAGGAAGTCTTAACTATGTTTCATGGCTTAGCTTATTGCCAGAGAAATAGTCTTCACCTGCAATAGAAATCTTTTGATTATTACTTTTAGCCCAATACATCAGGCAAGATGCTTCATATGTGTGCTCCTTCAACAAATTTCCTTAACCTTGTCTTACCTGTTATCCTCTATTATTGTAATGATATAGTTACTGTTCTACCAGACTATGAACTCCCCAAGGAAAGAGGTGGTGTCTCTTATTTCCACATGCCCAGGGATGATAGACTGAAGGCCTTCAGAATAATGTATTGAAGAGCAAATAGTTCCATGTACCACCTATACCACCATACTTCCACCACATGTATGTGTACACTTGACTTAATTTGCAGATCCTTGACTCCTTTGTTTGTAACACCGGAATAATAATGTCTATCTGACAGGCTTGTTCAAGAGAGGTAAGATGGAAAGTAAACAAATGATAAGTAGCTATATATAACAAGTAGCATAGAAGGTATGTTAGTGATGAGTACAGTGGAAATGAAAACTGTAGAGCATATAAGAGGTGGTCAGTTGTGCAAGAATGATTTAGAATAACGTAGGATGGTCAAGTTAGGACTCAATAAGATAGTAATACTTGAACAAAGCTTGAAGGAGATGATGGAATTAGCGCATGGATACCTGAGAGAGGAGTATTTTAATCAGAGGGAATGATCAGTGAAAAGACACTAAGGCAGAAGTGTGCCTCCTTATATTTTAGAAATAGCTGGAAGCCAGTGTGATCAGAGCAAAGTAAGAGAAAAGTCAGAAGATCAGTGCTTCTCAAACTTCAACGTGCATAATAATTGTCTGGCCTGAGGAATGAGATTTCGCAGTTCTAAAATACCCCCAGGTAATTAAGATGCTATAGGCCCATGGCCCATGCATTGAGTAGCAAGGGTTTAGATGACTCTCACTTTGAAGAGCAGGAAGGTAATCAAATTATGGAAGTACAATATTATTGTGACATAGTATTAAGGACTCAGTTAACGTTGTAGTCATGAATTTAACACAGTGTGGTCATGTGTTTTCTTCAATCACATTCAGCTCTACAGAGACAGGCATGAAGCTGGCGAAGAGTTGGATTTAACTAAGATTATAGTTTTGCCATTGATGACGGGAGAGAACCCCATGGAATCAAGCACGTATACGAGGAAGTAGTATAGTGATTAATCACAGGATTTAATATGGGTAATGACATAGCCTGGGGGAGCTGGTGGGAAGGCAGACAGGCCTTGTGGCTCTTCACAGTTAATAGGGCAATGGTCTTAAGCCATAGTTACTGAACATGTGATCTCACCCTTCACTGAGTCAATGGCTCATGTGATAGGTGGTTTCAACAGTTTAATGGAGACATAGCGCTTTCAAAGAAACTTGCATCAAGTGTCAATGATGTCAGGGAGTCTGTGGTGTTGATGCATAGATTTGCTAGTGCACACACACAGTAATATACTGCACTACATGTTAGGAAATGGAAATTAGAGATTTAGGAAGTATCTCATCATATTGCCTTTTTTATTTTACCTCTGCTCATCACTGTTTGAGTATCTGCTGTCCATAACCTTCGACGACTTTATTTTTATGTAATCACAGCTGCAGGAAAACTCATGGCTGACTCTTTAAAACTTATTTATCCACCATTGCAAAAACTTCCTGCTGACCCAAAAGGAAATCCCAAGTGCTGCTGAGTTATAAACTATTACACAGAACTCTTCCTTCCTTTACTTTAGATCCCGTTTAGTTGTATTTCTCCTTACTGTCTGGTTTCAATGCTGGTATCCATACTGATTTTGATCTTGGCCTCTGATTTTTGGAGACTGAGCATTTCCCCTAATCTTCCACTCATCTTTAGCATCTAGACCTTTTCTACTGAAGATTTTCTGGGTTAGTTTTCCCCTCTGGTGTTATTACATTGTTTTTAATTAGGATTCCCTGAATCAGTTACTGACCGCTCCTCTCCTCATTCTCATTTTCCTCAACATCAGTAAGAGAAAAGATGCTATTAATTCCCATTGCTCTCTCCCTTCTTTCTTCTTTTCTTCCCCCCCCCTTTTTTAAAAGATTTTATTTATTTATTCGACAGAGATAGAGACAGCCAGTGAGAGAGGGAACACAAGCAGGGGGAAGTGGGAGAGGAAGAAGCAGGCTCATAGTGGAGGAGCCTGATGTGGGGCTCGCCCATAATGCCGGGATCACACCCTGAGCCGAAGGCAGACGCTTAACCGCTGTGCCACCCAGGCGCCCCTCTTTTCTCCCTTTTTATCTCACTATTTCCTTTTACATAATACATGCTATCCTTTCTCACACACACACAAAAATCTCATTTTATCTAGACTTTAATCTTCCTTTTTTTCTGTTGAAGAACTAATCAATTTACAACATGGGGCTGTAATGTTCAAGTCTTCATTTTATCCAGGCTTGTTCATTTGTTTATTTCAAGTGTCTACAGGAAACAAGTCTCCATGATAAAAAGGAAATGGGCAGAGGTGATGCTTGTATGCATGTTTTCTCCAGTTGTCTTCAGATTTGGACCAAAGCCTGAGGTTTTAGGATGCCTGGTCTCCAGATAGCCAAGCTTTACTGTAATAAGCAAATTGTACATAGAGATTAACGCTAATAGCTACAACGGGAAATAACATTAACTCTGCAATTAAGAAAAAAATTCATATACACAAGGAAATGGAAAGGTTCTTTATGGAATCATAACCATTTTTACAACTGGATGGCACTGAGAGATCTTTCAGATAAATCCTGAAATGAGAGAAATGAAATACGTTCTTATCGATATATGCTATCACCTCCATCACTTGGAGGAATTTTACTGTAAGCCATATTGGAATGATAGAGATGAGGTACTCATTAATCCACATGTGTCTATTGATAAGGCTTTAAAACATTTACATCCATTTTGTTTCCACAACACTTGATTCACATCCTTATTATTCTACTTCTTGTTGAAGGCATATCTGGTTGTACAAGAAATAAGACCCAGGGAAATAAGATTTCTCTGTGGAAGTTTAGACTACTTAAATAACATGTGATCTGGGGGGACATGTCTCTTTGAAATAGTTAATTACAGTTTAATCAGTAAAAGTAACCTATATAAAGAAAGCATTTTTTAAATCAGTTTCTTCTAAAGACCCTTTAAGCAACACAGAAGTTACAAGTGTCAACTTTAGGGGAAAAAAAAAAAAAACTGGGTCCAAATCCTCGTTCTTTCAATTCTTGGTCATAAAGTAGGCAAATTACTCTCTACATCTCATTTTCCCTACCTGTAAAATGAGGATGCTATTTCCTGCTTCATAAGTTTATGTTGAGGATTAAATGAGTACATATGTAACCTAGAGTAAGCTCTATATAAGTCTCTGATATTATTCCTGCTAATTAGAAAGGAGAGTGTCTTGGAAAGGTAATATGAACATTCTGACCATTGCAAAAGAATATCTTTACTGATTTATCCATTCATGTCCAGAATGTACTCATTATATCCTTGTTTGAGAAGTTGATCATCTCCCCTGATACACTGATATTGTCCAGTTTCTGGACCTACAAGGGTGACAAGCAGACTTTGGACTATAGTAAGTTGGCCCATACCATCCAATCTTGTAAGGCCACTTGCCTGCTGATTGCGTCCATGCTAAAGCTCTTCCATTTAATACACATTTCTTATTCACGTGTCTGCCTTCCACATTAGATTCTGACTTCCCCAGGACAGGGACCAAACTTATTTATGTAGGTGTCACCACTGGGCAGGAGTACTCTTCTTATATTTGAGTAGAATTTGAATACTGTCCTGAAATATAAACATCTTGCAGGCAGGGTTTATATCTCATTTGTATTTGCAGTGCTAGTTTGTAGTGTAATGCCTAGTTCACAGCAGGCATTAAGTGGATGCTGGTTGAACCTAACTAAATACATGTTGAGGTTCTTTTATGATAACTCTAGACAATTTCCAAGCTGTAAGTATCAGGGTCTCATTGTGCTCTGTTGATAAAGGTTCATTGGCAGAATAGCTCACAGAAAGGAGCCAAGTTATTCTTTTTTTTTTTTTAGATAAAATGAAAACCATTATTTCATTTTAAAAATATTAAAAAGATAGGGGGACATGAGTGGCTCAGTTAATTAAGCATCCAACTCTCGATATCAGCTCAGGCCATTCTCTCCCTCTCCCACAGCCCCCCCCAAAAGTGATAATAATAAAATTAAATTAAAATTGAAAAGATAGAAATGAAATAAGTTTTTATAATGTTTTTTAAGAATAAAAAGTTTTTCACTTGTTTCTATAAAAATAAAATGGCTTTTACATGTCAATGATTCCCTAAGAAAATGAAAACAAGGATTAATAAAATGATATTTTACAAACTGTAAGTGAATGTTGGAGCACCAACCAACCCAAAGCAAGCATTCCTTGTTTCATTTTTTCTATGCAGAAACGTGTTTTCATAGAGGCAAGAAGCAGGGGGGGAGGGGACAGTTCATTTTTTAAATTGAATGCTATTCCACGCCATAGATTTTTTTTTAAGTTTTTTTTTTTAATGAGAGAGAGAGAGAGAGAAAGAGAGAGAGTGTGTGCACATAGGGGGAGGGGCAGAAGGGGAGAGAGAGAGAGAGACTCTCAGCAGACTCCCCACTGATCAAAGAGGCTGACTTGAGGCTCGATCTCAGGAAACAGAGATCATGACCTGAGCCAAAACCAACAGTCAGATGCCTAACCAAATATGCCACCCAGGCACCCCCACATCATAGATTTTATTACACTGATTATTCCCAACCTCAAAATCTTCCAGCTCAAGTTCCATTTCATAATGCAAAAACTCTAGGAACACCATCAAAGGTATGAAACTTACTCATCTGTCTTTATGTACCATTTGGTGAAACACTGAAATCATCTCTGGTCAAGAACTGAGCAGATCCAAGAATCTCAGTGAATACCAATTCAATTTATATACCAATATACCAATATAAATTTATATACCAATATAAATTTCTGAGATGGACATTTGGAATGACCAAAATGACCATTCAAGACTCATCCTCAAGAACCGATGGACTTCTTCCTCAAACTTTGACTAGGTTTTGAAAGGTATGAAGAAAGCAAGACCAAACTTCAGTCTTTGTTTGCTGCATGCCCTTCACTGGACTGTGATGTTCAAATAATTCCTAAGACATGTGTAATACAGACATTTAACTGGGATGAATACTACAGTTCATTCTCCTTTAGTTATAATGATGCTGAAGCAGTTTTCATTGATGAATAAAAAAGCACTAAAGACAGGAAAAACCAAAATAATTTACAATGTAAAGTTACTTGACTTATATTCTCATATTCAATAACTTCATTCCAGACATTCAAAACAAAGAAAGAAGAGAAGAGAAAGAATCAGCGAGAACTAGAGTCATTATTTGGAGACAACTATAACTGAAAAGAGCATTGTTCATGTTTTGCAAATTGTTGCAAGCTTGGCTTTTCTTGCAAACTTTGACACATAGTTTTGGGGAACATGTTGTCCCAAATAAAGACTACTAATAGACAGAATGATGGTTCCTCCAAGGATGTCCACATCCTCATCCCAGAACCCATTACCTTACTTGGAGAAAAAGACAATGCAGACGTGATTAAGTTAAGTATCTTAAAATGGAGAGATTATCCTGGATTATCCAAATGGAGCCAATGTAATTATAAGGGTCCTTATACAGGAAAGATAGATAAGAGTCAGAGTTAAAGAAACAGATGTAACAGCAAAAGTTGAAGTCAAATTGATGTAGCCATGAGCCAAGGAATGCAGGCAGCCTGTAAGAAGCTGAAAAAGCAATAACAGATTCTCCCCTACAGCTTTGAGAAAAAAAACACAGCTCTTCTGACACCTTGATTTTAGCCACAAAAGGCCCATTTCAGAATTCTGACCTCCAGAAATGTAAGACAATAAATTTGTCTTACTTTAAGCCACCAAATTTGTGGTAATTTGTTATAGCAGCAATAGCAAATTAATACAGATATTATAATTAAAACTCGGTTTTTGGTGAAAATGTAAAACTAGGTTTCTGGGTCCTGAGAGGCTCCAAGAAGTCTAGGCAAAATGGGAATATTGAAGGGATCATATTGATATGATTGACCACACAGGGCAATCCTAAAATCAAAGTACACAAGGGACTAAGGAAGGTGCTAAGGACACATGGTTCCTCTAAAAGGCATGTGTTAGAAAAGAAAAGAAAATGTTTTGCTTCAAAATTTGCCCAAGTTTATGACTCCTGGCAACAGTTACATATACACTTTTCTGAGAAACAAGGGGGGAAATGACTATTTATCAGCGAGTATCTTTGACTTTATATGGTATAATCTAACCCACAAACATTTTGTATCTAGCATTTGATTACTGCTCATCAATTTCCACCTTGGTTTGTCTCGAACAATGCATTCCCACTTTATCCTAAAGTTACCCCTTCCTGATTTGACACGAGTTCAAATGAGTACATAAATAGAGCAAAATTGTACAGTTGGGATTTAGCAGGTCAAATATCTCAGGGAAAACAACACAAAGGTCTTGAATTTTATTTTCAAATAAATAGATATGTGTGAATATGCCCAAATTATAGTATATCAACCTGGACCTATGTCTTTTATTGTTAACTTTCCAGATATAAACATGTTGAACTTACTTTTGCCTTTACCTATGTAAAATACAGGGACTAAAAGTTTATCTTTGAGTCAGTCAACCTTGACCAACACCTTGCTTATCTGCCCTTCAAGTTACTTATCTCTGTGTTTTAGTTCCATCGTCTACAAAGAAGTGATAATAATAATATCCAGCTCAACATATTATTGAAAGTATTTAATGGAAAAAATAGGTTTAAGACCCTCAGCAGTTTAAATAAAGCTCAATTAAAAGTAGATAATATTAGTATTTTTATTATTATTAACTATTTCATTCACATCAACAGGGCCACATCACTAACAACTATTCACTATATTCTAGAAATCAATTTACTAAACAAATGTGCGTACAGTACATTTTGTATAGGAACTTAAGTTATAAACTAAGTTTTATGATACTAAGCTGTCCCAGATCTTTCTTGCCTTTAATCTACTTACCTGTCCAGGTGCAAAACAAAACAGCAAAAAAAGAATATTTAGAGTGTCTGAATGTCGTCTTTGGAAAATCATGAGGTATTTTTTTTGTTTGTTTTTTGGGTTTTTTTTTTTAAGTTCAAACATGTTTTCTTTCTATCCTTTCATCAGTTATTTGGTGATTTGCCAATATGAACCTCATAAGGAATCCACTAGATAAACATACTTCCTACCTAGTCTGCATTTGTTTATGGCCCATTTTTCATACTTTTATTCTAACACTGTTTGCAGTGATAATATTTGCAAGTTGCTCTAATTAAACTGTTCCTTGATAAAAGACACCATCTTATTTATTTTGAAATATCTTGTCTGTATTAGGTACTCCAAAATGCTGTATGATTAAGTAAATGAAGGAGAATTGTAAAAAAGTCACTTTCTGTATCCTGAGCCCTCTTTGCTCCTAATTCCTCAATGGTGAATTTATGATTTAAGTTGTCTGAACTAACAAGTAATAGATTTTGCATTTTCTATTACTTTCCCAGTAAAGGATATGTCAAGGCTCAAGGCTAGACTAACATATCACTTATTGCAAGTAATATATAGAAATTAACTGAGAATCAGGATTTCTGATTTTATTTGTCTTAGCTGACTATATGTTAAAGCTACAGGCAACTGATATTTTAATCATTCCCACTAGACAAAGTACATTAATAGGTTTTCTCAGAAAAGTGTCTATCTCATTCCCTCTTCCCAAATAACTTGCCCTTTCACCCCCCACCAATTCTTTTTTTTTTTTTTTTAATTTTACTTATGTGACAGAGAGACAGCCAGTGAGAGAGGGAACACAGCAGGGGAGAGGGAGAGGAAGAAGCAGGCTCCCAGCCGAGGAGCCTGACGTGGGACTCGATCCCGGAACGCCGGGATCACGCCCTGAGCCGAAGGCAGTCGCTTTAACGACTGCGCCACCCAGGCGCCCCATACCCCCCACCAATTCTAATGGCCCAGATTTGACTGGATTGCTGTCCATCATTTTGAATGGTCATACTGTTGCTTAACAGGGAATAAATCATACCCTAAAGCTGATAGACTTTCAATAGGCAACCCAGTCAACAAAGGATACATTTTCACAAATTACACTGTAAAACTGTTGGGCTATAGTTTCCAGTGACATTACTTATGTAAGTAAATTTATTCATATTTCAAAGAAAATTAACCAAAAAAACTATCATAATTTATTGTACAGTGCCAATAAAACACTTCGTCATGAAAAAGCTATGTACATTATTTTCTCTTTACAAGATTTTACAAAAAGCCCTGGGGCCAAAAGTTTTCAAAATAGAATTATCAGTTACCAATACGAGTCTATTTTATTTAATCACCCTATCTGTAAACTGCTGTTTTCAAGAATCATCAAGCATGCACCAAACTTGCTAAGTAGAGAGATTGGAAAGTGAAAACCTTTGCGTAAGTATCTTCATTTTGATATAGACATGAAAGAAACTATGGTTGCTAGGGGCAAAATACATAAAACTGCACATGGTTGAATGCATAATAGACCTTAAGAATGCCAGTTATTTAAATAACAACTTTGAAAGCATATTAAAAGGCAGCACAAATAAAAAACTGTTTCCTCCTTTGACAACTACCTAGACCACACTTTTCTTGTAAAAACAGTAGAGGATATGCCGCCAACTAAAATGAAAGCTTTGTTTCTTCTCTTTTGCATATGTGCTCTCAATTGATGTATAAAATATTTTGGGAAACAAAGCATAAGAGAGTCAAAATTACCAGGTTGATTTTGCTCTCAAAAACAGTTTTCTTCCACTTTTTGTGTAGTCTGCCAAGCTCATCACACTTTTGGCAGATGTAAGGCACCTCTTTTGAATCAGTTTCACGAAGCTGGTTAATGCTACTAGCAGCCACTGTTACCTGGCAATACACATCAGAGGTTTTTATTATTGCTATTAATCAATGAGGTGAACTGACATTTAGAATGTGCATGTAACAGGCCTAGTGACTTTCTCCCTGTAATCAAAAGATTTTAAAGGTATTTGGGAGATGTTTAAGGAGGACTCTAATTTGTTAAGAGTCAAGGATTTGGAATCAAAATATCTAAATTGTTTCATGTATATTTCAGAGGACAAGTTTTTCTGTGAAAGGAGAGAAAATAAATTATTTTTTAAGCTTTTTTCTTAGCTTTTTGTTCCATGTATGTCCTCTTCCTCCTCCTTATCTCCCTCTTCCTTTTCTTTCTCTTACTCTCTTTCTTGATAAAATCCTTTAAAATGTAAAAACTCTTTAGCTTGTGGGCTAGATGTAGCCCACAGGTGTCATTTGCTGACACCGGAATTAATTCATTCAGCAGCTGTTTTTAAGTGATAAGGTCACCACCCTCATGAAAACAGCTGAAACAGATGAATAAAAAAATAGTTGCGCCTCAGTGTGTGTGGGTTGCCATGATGGCATCCAGTCTTCCAGACCCAATCCAGACGTTAAAAGTGAAGCAATTTGTGATAAAATGATTAGTAAAGGAGGTGGAGTTTAGAAGTGAGTGATTTCTAGGGAGAGAGTACAACCTGTACAAAGTCCTGAAACAGAGTCAGTATAACTGAGGAATTGCATGATTGTACATGACCTAGAATGGTGAGAACACTGGGGAGGAGGATGGGAGAGCCTTGTAGACAGAGCTTTCGAGGATTTATAAGCCATGTTGAGTTTAATCTGGCAGGCAATGGGAAGGCATTAAAGAAATTTAATAAAGAATATAAAGTGAGAAGATTTGGATTTTAAAAATACCCCTTTGAGGGGCTCCTGGGTGGCGCAATCGTTAAGTGTCTGCCTACGGCTCAGGGCGTGATCCCAGTGTTCTGGGATCGAGCCCCACATCAGGCTCTTTCGCTAGGAGCCTGCTTCTTCCTCTCCCACTCCCCCTGCTTGTGTTCCCTCTCTCACTGGCTGTCTCTATCTCTGTCAAATAAATAAATAAAATCTTTAAAAATAAATAAATAAATAAATAAATAAATAAAAATACCCCTTTGGTTGCAAAGAGGGGACTAAATTGGAGAAATTCAAAACAGGAGGGAGATCACCACTTAGGAAACAGTGGCAGTGAGATACGGAAAAGTAGGTAAAGTTGAGTAACCAAATGTGGAAGGACTCAAGTTAAAATCCCTTTTTAAATTCACTCACTCTCTTGGCATCTATAAAATGGAACTAATGATATTTCCTACCTGTTAGTCTTAGAAGGTTTTTGTGAAGCTCAACTGAAATGATGTTTATAAAATGACTTAGCAACTCTCACGTGCTGTAGTTTTCATTATTGTGGTTATTTAAGTTAAATTTTTACACACAATAACCTTGATAAAATAATACCTCAAATAACATTCAAGGAGGAATGGACATTTGCAAACCCTGTTTTATTTCTTCTCACCTAGATCTAGAGGCTCAGAATTTGCTCCAGCAAAGCCTCCTGGTGGTTTTGGGTCTATCATAAGCTGAATATAGATATCTAGCCCCCTTGTAGCCTCCCTAAGTTTACTTTAGAACTGGAAAACTGGCAAATAAATGATTATCTAAAAATATGCCCCACAATTGCTAAGGAGCACTGCCTTTGTTTAGATTAGAAAAGAAATACCATAACTTCTTAATGTATCTCAATGGTATCCAAAGACCTCAGAGCAAAGAATGGAACTTCTTTGTTTGGGATAAGCAAAGATTATTTTCCTGCAGAGAGGTAAGGGAAAAGGAGTGCAAAGGGGAAATACGGGACAGTGAGGAGAGGAACCTAGGAAGTAACTGCTGCATGGGGAGGTAGCCAGGAGAGGAACCCACAGAACTACAGAAATTTCAATCTTATAGGTGTTGACTGCATGAAAGGCAGAGACCACTCCACCCTTTCCCATTACTCACCTTCTTTAAAACATCAGGAATACCTTAGTCATGCCGTATTTGTGGATATTTTGTAAGAAACAGATGTTGTAGATAACTGTTGTGGTTGTGGGTGGAAATAGGCAAGTAAGTTGCATTTTATAAGAGAGTAGCATGTGGAAGTAGGAGACTGGTAACAGAGAAGATCATGAGAATGCAAATCTCCTGCATATCTGAAGAAAGCTTGGGAAAGTTTTGGATTTGCGTAAGTCATGGAGTTGAGTTGAGGTCTTGTAGCCAGTTCATAGAACTCCAAGGAGCAGAGTGCTTCTCAGCTGATGCTGCTGGTTGCAGATTATCATGAATTATCAGGAAGACTTGTTTCAGGTAGACAAGTCTACAGGTAAGAATGTCTGAATCCATCTATTGATGTGAAGCATTTATAGATAACCAGCTCTTAACACAATTGAATTATGAGAATGTATATTTTTCCTACTTAGTAGTAGTCATACAACCTATTAAATACCCAGATAAACTTCAAGTTTCTTGTGAGCCCGTGCTATGTTTTTGAAAATTATCTATTTTATCTCTTTCTTTTTTTTTTTAAGATTTTATTTATTTATTTGACAGAGAGAGAGACAGCCAGCGAGAGAGGTTGAACACAAGCAGGCGGAGTGGGAAAGGAAGAAGCAGGCTCATAGCGGAGGAGCCTGATGTGGGGCTCGATCCCAGAACACCAGGATCACGCCCTGAGCCGAAGGCAGACGCTTAACCGCTGTGCCACCCAGGTGCCCCTATTTTATCTCTTTCTTGATATATAAGAGTATAAAATATTAGATATATATGGATTTCTTTCCATATAATTATTTGAAAACTACAAATATGAAGTAACATTTATATGACTTCTGGGAAGAAGATGTTAGTTTATTCACTGTATTGATGGAGCAATGAAATGAATAAAATATTAATAGCTAATGTAACCCGGTGATATTCTAAGAAGTAGTAAACTTCATAGCTCTTTCTTGCACACAATAACTACAAACTATCTTCATCATGTAGAAGATAGAGCACTGGATTAAATCCCCATGTTTTAATGACTAGGTCTATGACTAGGTAGCTCTGGGAACTTTAATAAGTCCATTCACTTCTCTGAGTCTCTGTTTTCTTACCTGTAAGATGGACTGTTGAATATAATGATTTTTAAATATCACAATTCTAAAATTCTGTTTCTTTTGTGAATTGCAATGGAAAAGCCAGAAATATGCTGTGTTTACACAGTTGTCTTAGTGACAGTCAGAAATTTCTCTCAGCATCATAAATTCATAGTTGTACAGATGGAATTATTTATTAACCCTTACAACTCTTAAGATCATAAAATAACAGTGTTGTAAGGGATCTTCCTTCCTGGAATGAGCGCATTCCATTAAAACTCTACTTTGGTACAATATGATCAATATATTGCAAAGTGGTCTTAATTCTAGAACATTTTCTATGACAGAGAATTCATTAATGACATCTATGTGCCTATTTTCTGGCATCAGGTCCTATGACTAGTTTGAGACATTAATTTTGATGTCAGTTTAAGATGATAACTGCTAGAGACTTTACTGTAAAGACAATGAAAGGCCCCTCTCCTTCTCCGTGCTCTGTGATTACAGATCCAAAAAAAAGGGGCTGTTTTCTCTTTTTTCTCCAATTCATTATCTACCCTGTTATTTTCCTTTTATCTCTGATTTTCACACACACACACACACATACAAACACACACAGATTCTTCCCAGCAAATAGATAGAAGAAACATTGTGCAACCGTAAGCAGATCAGTAATGTCATATAATGCTAATATGGAAAGAGCTGGCTTCTATCCATCTGTACATAGCAATGCATGGTCAGTCAGAGCTAGATTCATGCTCTTTAATTTTTTGGTCACTTCTAATGCAGTAGTAGATAGAAAACAGGTATAAGTGTTTAGTTTTCAGATGACAGAATTCTTGAAACATCATATGCATTTGTCTTAAGAAAGATTTGTAAGTAGCATGTTCTTATCTTTACATAGATGCTGCCATTTTGAATACCAAGCAACCCTTTTTTGAGTACAGATTTGCAGCCTTTATCCCTGGAAATATTTTAATAACTGTAACTAAATAAAAGGCTCAAAGCTCAATACTCTCTCTTTCACTAATAGAAAAATGTTGAGGACGGACTCATCATTCAATATGAGAGAGGTGAAATGAGTGAAAGAACCAGTTACAGAAAAGAAATAGTAGAGTCTGGGCAAGTTGCCTAAAGGAACACTTAGGTTGACCTTCATATTGGAATTGAAAGTGTGAATTATTTTTCTTCATTTTTTCCCCTAGATTCTAACAATTAAGACAGTCTTTAAATTCGTGTTGTTTCTTGTTCTTTTATCAAGGCAGAAAAAGGCAACAAGGGAGCAGACTTTTGAGTCTGAAAGCCCAGCACTTGAATCCAAGTACCACTACTTGTTATATGGTCCTTGTGAATTTACTTAATCAGTTTAATTTCAGTTTTCTCATCAAGAAATTAGTTAATGAAAATAATTCTCTTATATGGTATTATGAGAATTAAACAAGAAAATTATAAATGTTGTACTGTGTGCCTTGTACAATGACATTTCTTAATAAAACATATATATGATTATTATTTGAATATCTTGAGTACATATATTGAATTTGAGCATAAATGGAGGAGCCACCAAATAAAAATAAGAGGCTGAGCTCTTAATGTTTGACTTTATAAAGCTTCCCCTTTATTTTAAATAATATGAATAAACAAAGAGCCAGAATGACTATATATTCAAAATTATGTATTGGAATAAAAACGTGTAAATTGAGACACTTCTGTATTTTTAGAGCTATCGAGTTGCAGGATGGTTGAGTTTATCATATGTTGCAAAGTCTTTGGATACTTAGAGACTGAGGCCAAAGAACTTAGTCCAGTTTATTTATGAGAATAACTGCTTTTAAATGGCTAAGACAAAAATCACATAGGTAATTTATGCCGGATATCCTCTATTTGCCCCATCACATCCTTTTTCTAATCTTCTCCTCCCTGGCCTATAAACCATTAGACCAACTTCATTGTCTATATTAACTGTTTCTCTTGTTCACTGACTTTGGCTTGAGTTCAGTCAATAGGAAGCACCAGCAGGAGATTAAAAAGAAGCAGAAAAAAATGATCATATAAAGAATTAAAAATTTGGAGGTTTTACAAATCTTGACATTAAAACATTTTATAAAGCTACTGTAATCATGACAGTGTTGAATTGGTATAGAGATAAAGATCAACTTAATAGAATAGAATCCAGAAAATATGTGTAAAATCCACACACATATACGAATTTTACCAATGTATGAAGTTATTTCAACTAGAAAAGAAGAGCTTTGTTTGTTTGTTTGTTTGTTTTAACAAATCGTGCTTGAACAATTAGAGATTTCTATGAAAAACAAAATGGAGCCCTATTTCACTCTACAAAAATTATTTTTAGATGAATCCTAGACCTAATGTAAAAGCTGGAATCACAAAGATTCTACCACAAATTATAGGAAAATAACCTTATGAACTTGGGGCAGGCAGAAATTTCTCTTTTTTTTTTAAAAGCGTGATCGGATATATTTATTCAGAATGAAAATAGAAATAAAAATAAATAATAAATTTTAAAATGTCAACAAATACTACAAGCATCACAAAATCCAGGAAACATTGTATAGACCCATCATTAATTATCTTCTTGGCATATTTATACAATACTTTTTCCCAAATATTTTCTAGCTGCAAACAGTTTGCCGTCTCAAAAGACAGTTTTGTAATTTTTTCTATAGGGAAAACTCAAAGATAATTTAGACTTTTCTCTAATATGTTTGATGAAAAACATTTCAATTTTTGACACATTTTAGATAATTTTTTTCAGCTTCACAAATTGTTATTGGTAATGTCACATAAATTTTTAGGATTGTTTTTAAATTTGGGAGGAAAAAATCTCACTCAGTTTTATTTAAGACTTGTAAGACTTTAGAACATTTCAAATTTTCTTGTGCAACACCTAATCTTAAATATTCTTTGAAATGATAGCATGCATGAACTATTTTGTTGTCAAACTTCTCATTATATGCACATAATATAAGAATTTTGTTACCTCTACTTATGTTATATTTTATAGAAATGCATAAAATGTATAATTTGATTTAATATTTTGGTGGAAATGCATAAAAACATAATTTATCACATAGAAGTACCAGCTGTTTGTTGTACTGCTTAAGGTTTCAGATCATAAATACAAGAATTCTTATATGTTCTTTGTTTTCTAGCTTTATTGAGGTATAATTGACAAAAACAATATATGTTTAAGATGTACAACGATTTGATATACATACACATTATGAAACAATTACCACAATCAAGCTAACTAACATGACCATCACCTCACATATTTACCTTCCTTTTTGGGAGTGGGGAGAACACTTAGGATCTACCGTCTAGCGTATTTCAAATATGTAATACAGTATTATTAACTGTAGTCACCACACTGTACTTTCGATCCCCAGAACATACTCATTTTAGAACTGAAAGTTCTTTGACCAGTATCCAATTCCCCCATACCACCTCCCAGCCTCTGTTTCATGCGTTTGACTTTTTTCAATTCCACGTATAAGTGAGCTCAGACAGTATTTGTCTTTCTGTGTTTAAATTATTTTACATAACATACTATCCTCCAAGTCCAATCCATGTGATTACAAACGGCAGAATTTCTTTCTTTTATATGGCTGAAAGAAATTCAATTGTATATGTGTGTGGGGGGGGCGGGGGGTGTATCACATTTTCTTTATCCATTCATCCATCAACGAACACAGGTATTTTCAGTATCTTGGCTATTGTAAATAATGTTGCAGTGAACATAAAAGTACAGATATCTCTTAGAAATAGAAATTTTGTTTCCTTTAGATATAAACCCAAATGTGCAATTGTTGGATCATATGGTAGTTCCATTTTTTTGATGGACTTCTATAATGCTTTCCATATATTATATTTGCCATAACGCTGTTTATCATAGTTTCCAATTTATATTCCCAGCCACAGTATACAAGGATTCCCTTGTTTCAACATCCTCAGCAACATTCATCATCTCTCATCTTCTTGATAATGGACATCCTAACAGGTGTGAGGTGATTTTTTTAATTGTGATTTGATTTTCATATCCCTGATGATAAGAGATGTTGAGCACTTCTTTCAATCCCTGATGATTAGAGATATTGAGCATTACCTATTGATTGTTTCTTTGGAAAAATGTCTATTCAAATCATTTGCCCATTTTTAAATCTTTTTTTTTCTTTTTAGTATTGACTTATGTGAGTTCCTTACATATTTTGGATATTAGCCTCTTATCAAATAGATGGCTTGTACATATTTTATCCTATTCCATTGGTTGCCTTTTCATTTAGTTTGATGTAACCCCACTTTTTTCCT
This sequence comes from Ailuropoda melanoleuca, assembly GCF_002007445.2. NCBI lineage: Eukaryota > Metazoa > Chordata > Mammalia > Carnivora > Ursidae > Ailuropoda > Ailuropoda melanoleuca. The sequence goes on from NC_048218.1 coordinate 89,331,090, forward strand.
TTCATTTTGTTGCCTGTGCTTTTGGTGTCATATCCAAAAAAATCATTGTCATGACCAATATCAGTAAGTTTTTCCCCAATGATTTCTTATAGGAATTTTAAGCTTCAGGTCTTACATTTTTTTTCAGGTCTTATACTTAAGTCTTCAATCTATCACAAGTTAATTATTGTGTACGGTGTAGGATAAGGGACCAATTTCATTCTTTTGCATGTGGATATTCAGTTTTCTCAACACCTCTTTTTTAAGAAAATATCCTTTTCCTATTGTGACTTTTGGTACCCTTGTCAAAGAATAGCTCAGTGTATATGTGTAGTTTTGTTTCTGAGCCATCTAGTCTTTTCCATTGGTCCACACGTGTTTTTAGGTCAGTATCATACTGCTTTGAATACTACAGCTTTGTAATATAGGTTGAAGTCAAGAAGTATGATGCCTCCAGTTTTGCTCCTCTTGCTCAAGATTGCTTTGGTTATTTAGAGTCTTTGTGTTTTTATATTTCCCTGAAAAATGTCATCAGAATTTCTATAGGGATTGCATTGAATCTCTAGATTGCTTTGGATAGTATGGATATTTTAACAAAATTAATTGTTCCAATCCATGAACACAGGCTATTTTTCCATCTATTTGTGATTAATTGCTTTCATCAGTGACTTATTAGTTTCAGTATAAAGATCTTCCACCTCTTTGGTCATATTTATTTCGAAGAATTTTATTCTTTTTAATGCAGTTGTAAGGGAGATTGTTTTCTTAATTTTTTTAAGACTGTTCATTGTTAGTGTAGAGAAATGCAGCTAACTTTTGTATATTGTTTTTGTATTCTACAACTTGACTGAGTTCATTTTTTATTTCTAATAGTTTCTTGGTGGAATCTTAGAGTTTTCTATACGTAAGATCATTTCATCTGCAAATGGTAATAGTTCTTCCTTTCTAATTTGAATGTCCTTTATTTCTCTTTCTTGCCTAATTGCTCTGGCTAGGACTTCCAGTTCTACGTTAAATAGAAGTGGTGAGAGTGGTATTGTGTATTGTTCTTGATCTCAGGGGAAAAGTTTTTAGCTTTTCACCACTGAGTATGATGTTAGCAATGGGCTTGCTGTACATGGCATTTATTTTGTTGAAGTACTTTCCTTGTATTCCTAATTTATTGAGAGTTTTTATCATGAAAGGATGATGAATTTTGTTAAATACATGGGTTTTTTTTTTTTTTGCTGTTTATTGAGATAATCAATGTTTTTGTCCCTCATTCTGTTAATGTGGTGCACCACATTTATTGGTTTGTGTATGTTGAAACATCCTCGTACACTAGGGATAAATACTTCTTTATCTCCACATGATCCTTGTAATGTGCTGTTGAGTTTGGTTTGCTAATATTTTGTTGAGGATTTGGGGCCTGTAGTTTTCTTTTCTTGTAGTTTCCTATCTGGCTTTGGTATCAGGGCAATGCTAGTCTGTGTTGAATGGGGCTGGGACCAAGATATGGGCCACTACAGGGTCAATAGTCAGGATCAGGGTCAGCAAGCCCATTACCTGAGACATGGGCAGGAGTGGCTCCTCCCTTATCACTTGGTGCTGGTGGCGGGACCAAGACCAAACAGTGCTGTAGCTGAGTCCACAGAGAGATAGGGCTACTTCCAGATCTGCAGCTAGGACTATGGTCTGCAAGCCTGCCACCTGGACATGGTCCTGTCTCTTGAAATGGCTTTTTTTTGTTTGGGTTCCAGTGGAGTTTTACAATTCTCTACCTATATCCAAAAGCATTTTTGTCTGTGGATGGCTGACACACTATTGTTACTATGGGAGGATATAAGCTGGGACCTTGTATTCTTTTTTTTTTTATGATTTTATTTATTTATTTATTTGTCAGAGGGAGAGAGCACAAGCAGAGGGAGTGACAGGCAGAGGGAGGAGCAGTCTCTCCGCTGAGCAAGGAGCCTGATGCAGGGATCGATACCAGGACATTGGGATAACGACCTGAGCCAAAGGCAGATGCTTAACCTACTGAGCCACCCAGGCTCCCAGGGGCCCTTGTATTCTGCCATCTTTCTGATGTCACTCTCTAGATAAAGACTTGTTAAACATAATATAAATTAGATAAACTATAAAAGAAAAAAATTGATAAATTTTAATTCATTAAAATAAAAAATTTTGAACACCAAAATGTACCATTAATAATTCTTTTACAATGTGTATACATCAAATCATCATATTGTATACTTATTAAATATCTTACAATCTTATTTGTCAATTATACTTCAATAAAACTGGAAAAAAAAGTTACCACTAATAAAATAGTCAACCTACAGATGAGGAAAATATATTTTCAAAACACATATCAGAAAGAGAACTCATATCCAAAAATATAAAAAATTATGAGTCAGTGATAAAAAAGATAATTTATTAAAAAAATGGTCAAACGAAATGTAAACTGGTGCAACCAGTATGGAGTTTCCTCAAAAAGTTAAAAATAGAACTACCCTACAATCCAGCAATTGTACTAGTAGGTATTTACCCAAAGAACACAAAAACACTAATTCAAAGGTATACATGCACTCCAATGTTTATAGCAGCATTACCTACAATAGCCAAACTATGAAAACAGCCCAATTATCCATTGATAGATTAATGGATAAAGAATATATATATATTCCTATATACATATAGAAATATTACTCAGCCATAAAAAAACAATGAAATCTTGCCATTTGCAATGACGTGGATGGAGCCAGAGAGTATAATGCTAAGCAAAAAAGATCAGTCAGAGAAAGACAAATACTATATGAATTCACTCATATGTGAATTTAAGAAACAAAACAGACCTGCAAAGGGGAAAAAAGAGATGGAGGCAAACCAAGAAACAGAATCTTAACTATAGAGAAAAAACTGATGGTTACCAGAGGGGCGGTGGGTATGGTGAGGGGATTAAGGAGTGCGCTTGTTGTGATGAGCACAGCATAAGGGTGATGTATGGAAGTGTCAAATTACTATAATGCACACCTGAAACTAATATAACACTGTATGTTAACTAATTGGAATTAAAAAAAAAACTTTTTAAAAAACAGTCAAAGGACTTTAATTTTCATTTCACAAAAGAAGATACAAAATGGTCGATAAACACACAAAAATGTGTTTACACCATTAATCTTTGAGAAAATACAAATTAAAATCACAATGAAATATCATTTTACACTTTGAAGGATAACAAAGACTTAAAAAATGATAATATAAATGTTGGTAAATTTGTGGAGCAATTGAATCTCTCATTCTTCAATGGTGTGAGTATAAAATGGTACAACTGCTTTGAGAACTGTATGAAATTTTCTCACGAAGTTAAATATAAATATACCCTATGATCCAGCAATTCTACATCTAAGTGTTTACCTCAGATAAATGAGCATATATGGGGGGCGCCTGGGTGGCTTAGTCGTTAAGCATCTGCCTTCGGCTCAGGGCGTGATCCCGGCGTTCTGGGATCGAGCCCCACATCAGGCTCCTCCGCTAGGAGCCTGCTTCTTTCTCTCCCACTCCCCCTGCTTGTGTTCCCTCTCTTGCTGGCTGTCTCTTGCTCTGTCAAATAAATAAATAAAATCTTAAAAAAAAAATGAGCATATATGTTTATACAAAGACTTATATAAGAATATTGATAGCAGCTTCAGTGTTAATAGCTAAAACTAGAAACAACCCAAATATCCATCAAGAGTTAAGTGGATAACAAATTATGATACGTTCACAAAACAGCACATTCCTCAGGAATAAATATGAACAAAGTACTAATAATTTCAACAACAGGGATAATCTCGAAAATATTATACTAGTGAAAGAATCCAGACACAAAAGTACACACTATTTGATTCTATTTTTATGAAAGCTAAGAACAAGCATAACTATTACACAGTTTTAGAATACTTCTTGTTTACCTCTCAAAGGTATTAAACTGACTAGGAACAGCATGAGGGAAGTCTCTGGGGTGAAATTATCTCTGTCTTTCCTGGAGTTATAGTTAGTTACACAAGGTTATACAATGATCAAAACTCATCAATCTGGGCATCATATTTTACATAAATCATGCCTCAAAAGTGACAACTTGTGTGAAGAGTTCTGTAAACTTGAGAAAGGCAACATGGTGTGCAAATAAAGGAGAAAGAGACGTGAGAGCAAGAAACCATGGACAAGGTCTAAAATTTGTGTTAAAGGGAAGAAAGACACATGGAGAAAGGAAGGAAAGAGAGAATGAGATAAACCATCAATATGATTAAAAGTGCCCACCAGACTAAAAAAAAAGCTGGAAAGACAATGAAATTGTGTCATTATGTACAAAAAATTAGAATTAGAAAAATAAAGTAAATGGTAAATAATTAATAGGATCTAACTAGCACGTTTAGAAATCTGAAGCAAACGTACTATGAGAAAGCTTACATAGTATGTAGAGAGGTATAATGAAGTAGCCACTTTCCTGACCAATTCTAGCTCCGAAGTTAACATTACTCTAGCTTTGAAATCTGCGCTGAGAGAAGAATCTTTCAATTACGACAGAGAGAAAGAGAGAGACAGAGGGAATAATTTTCGTTACTTTCATGTTTTTCATGTTGTGAATACTCAAATACATTTTTTAGTGTTTTAGCGTTTATAGTGTTTATAGTTATTTTAAGAAAAAAATATTTTGCCTTTTTCCTCCCAATCCCTCACAACAATAAGTCACTATATGGTTATTTATGCTAAAATGGATATGTTAATTCACTCATTTGCATCATTTATGATACTCTTCCCAGAAAGAGGAAAAACATTTTTACATTTAATTAAACAGAACTTGTATGATTTAATAGCAATCTTTAAACTTATTCTTCACCTTGGTATTATTTTCTAGCAGTTCTGCTGCCCTTGACCTCTTATATGTAAAAAGAGCAAAAAAGATCTTCAGCAGCTGGTAAGGAGGACAGCTTTATATTATTGTCATAATGTGTGCATGGGTCAATTGCCAGATATAAAAAATCCATTTAAAATAAAAGATTTTTCTGCACTAAAATAGTATTCATTATTTTAGTTTGGTTTTTCTTTTAATTATTCAGATTTCACCTTGCCAGTCACTATATCACTATAATGACTCAACAGAAGTCAAAACCATTCACAACATTTACATATATATGGTCTTTGAACTATTTGCATTAGCAATTATTTTTGCACTGCTTGTGACATTAAGGCATCACACCTTAAAATATTCCTTGATTCCTGTATTTATTTTTCCTGCTTAAAAAAATTAGTTTCTTTTATCTGACATTCTCTTCAACAAATTCAGTATTAATAATGGTCTATCTTCTAATACCTTAACCCTGCAGATCCTTAATCTCCTCAAAACCAATGAATATCTTTCCTAAGAGTTGCTTTTGTGTGTACTTGGTCCTGACTTTCTCAGGAAGTTAAAATCCATTTACTCTCTCTTTCCATTGCATCTTGTATAATACAATGGTAATCATCACACTAAATTGCAATGAATTATATGTTAGTTTCCACTGTTAAATTGTCAACAACTGGGAACTATTTAATTTACAAAAATGTATATTCTTAAAACCATATAGACTTTTTCCTTTTATCCATTTTCCCACCCCTTCTAGGTTTGTTTTTTGTACTCAGGGTTACAGTTCTTTTCATCTCCCTATTCTTCTCAGTCATACCCCATTTTATTATTACTACTACCTAACCTACATACAGTATGTTTAAAGGGAAGTAGAAAATAAGATATGGGAACTGCCACCTCAGGAATAGATCCCCTATAATAATATGATTGTCATGAGTTCACTATAGTGTAGGCAGTGGCCCACAGTGTTTTAGTTTCAAAAACTTATCTGTTTGGATTTTATAAATTAAATATATCCAAATTAATATATATAGCTATGAAACACTCACATTTACATCAATGATTATAACTGTTCTGGTATCTAGAACAAAAAAGTGGAAACATTAGATGAAACAATAATTTTCAACACTACTGGCTATCAGGCAATGAAGGACAGACCCTGACAAAGTGGGGGGAAAAAATGAGACGGGGTCTACAATTGCTCCAGCTTACTGTTATGAAGACATTTCCAGGCCGTTTCCTTGGGAAAAGGAACTGAGTCCGTGCCTGTGGATTCTCTGAATAAAGGAGATAAAGTTGAGAATCTAGGAAGACATTAGACAGCTGGTGTTAACAGGGATGACTACCAGAGAGAATAGAGCTGCACAAATAGAGAATTCCAGAGATCTTCAGAGGATACCCATCAAGTATTCAGCTGAGTGTTAATCAGAAACTATCAGTGGCTGAGAAAGGAACAATCAGAAGATTAAAAAATAATAGTGCCCAACAGTCACATAGGGCTGGAAATAGTGCTTGTTCCAACAGCCAGATTGGAAAACCTCATCGCTCACGGGATATTGTACAGAGTATTCAGAATAACCTTGCCTCAATAATAGAAAATAGCACTAGACTGAGCACAGTCAGAGTCCTGCCTAACCTCAAAAGCAAGACCCAGAAAGATCAAACTCTTTTCAAATAACTTTTTTCCCAGGAAAAAAAAAATCAGAATATGTAAAAATTGAAGAAGGCACAATGAATGGAAAGATACTGCATGTTAATGATCAGAATTAATATTGTTAAAATGTCTATACTTCCCAAAGCCCTCTATAGATTCAATGGAATTCCCATCAAAAGTCCAATGGCATTTTCACAGAAATAAAAAAAAAAACCTAAAATTTGTATGGAACTACAAAAGACCCCAAATAGCCAAAGCAATCTTGAAAAAGAACAAGCTAGAGGCATCACACTTCCTGGTTTCAAACTCTATTAAAAACCGTTTTAATCAAAACAGTATGGTAGTAACATAAAAGCAGACATTTGAACCAATGGAACAGAATCAAAAGCCCAGAAATAAACCCACACATATATAGTCAATTAATATTTGACAAGAAAGCCAAAAATTCTCAATGGGGAAAGATAGTCTCTTTAATATTTTGTGCAGGAAAAATTGGATATTGAATGGAATTAGACACCTATATTATACCATATTCCAAAATTTATTTGAAATGGATTAAGGATTTAAATGTAAGACCTGAAACTATAAAATTCCTAGATGACAACATAGGGAAAAAGCTTTTTGACATATGTTTTGGCAATGACTTTTTGGAAATGACATCTAACACAAGCAACAAAAGCAAAAGTCACCAAGTGGGACTACATCAAACTAAAAACTCCTGCACAGCAAAATAAACAATCAACAAAATGAAAGGCAATTTATGGAATGGGAGAAAATATTTGCAGTCATATATCTGATAGGAGGTTGATATCTAAATCATATTAAGGAACTCATACAACTTAATAGCAAAACAAAAAACAAAACAAAGCAAAAATTTTTAAAAATACCAGTCCAATTAAAAAATGGGCAGAGGACTTGAATACACATTTTTTTTTCAAGAAGACCTACAAATGGACAACAAGTAAATGAAAACATGGTCAACATCCCTAATCATCAGCTCAATATTCCTCATCATCCCTAATCATCACAACAAAATATCACTTTATTCCTGTTAGAGTGGATATTATCAAAAAGACAGGAGATAATAAATACTTGTGAGGATGTGGAAAAAAAGAAACCCTGGTGGACTGTTGATGGGAATGTAAGTCAGTACAACCACTGTGGAAAAGAGTATGGAAAGTCCTCAAAAAATTAAAGACAGAACTATCTTATGATTCAGCAATCCCACTTCTAGGTGTATACCTGAAGAAAATAAAATCACTATCTTGGAGAGATATCTACATTCCCTTATTCATTGCAGCACTATTTACCATAGCCAAGATATGAAAACTATCTATGTGTCCACTGAGAGATGGTTGAAGAAAATGTGATATGTATTACATGAATGGACATGGAGGGCATTATGCTAGGTGAAAAAAGCCATACAGAGAAAGACAAATATTTCATGGTATTGCTTACACGTGGAATCTAAAGAAAAAAAAAAAAGTTGATTACAATAGAAATAGGGTAGAATGGTGTTTACTAGGGGTTAGGGGTCGGGTAAATGGGAAGATATTTGTCAAAGGGTACAAACTTTCAGTTATAAGATAAATAAGTTCTGAGAATCTAATGTGCAGCATGGCAACTATTGTTAACAATACCGTATTGCATATTTGAAAGTGGCTATGAGAATAAAGCTTTCATATTCTCACCGTTCCACCAACAAAATAGTTATTACATGAGGTGAAGGATGTGTTAACTTATTGCAGTGTGATAAACATTTCAATATATACATTCATGTATGAAATCATCACATTGTATACCTTGAATTTATACAATGTTATATGTCAATTAAATCTCAATAATTGGGAAAAAGGAATATATAGAGTAATACAAAAATATCCGGGAACCAATATGGTAAACTTTACTATGCCTGTCATCCTATTTAAAAAACTTCATTGTGTCCAACATCCAATAAAAAATTATCAGCCAGGCAAAAGCAGGAAAATATAACCCATAGTAAGAAAAAGAATTAATCAAAACAAAACCACATCTGGCAGAGTTATAACAATTATCAGATAGGATATTTAAGCAATTATTATAACTTTATTCCCTACTTTCAAAAACCTATTGGAAAGATTGAGCATGTTAAGCAGAGTTATGAAAGAGATAACAGAGATTAAATTGAACTTCTAAAAATGAAAACCACAATGCCTGAAGATGAAAAATACACAGTACAGGATCAATGGCAGATTAGACATTGCAGAAGAAAAATTAAGTGAACTTGAAGATGAAATGATTGAAACTATCCAAAACAAAACAAAACAAGAATAGGGCATTTAAGTAATTAATGGAACATTAGTGAATTGCAGAACAACTCCATACCACTTATTAAATGTATAACTGAAATCCCTAAGGGAAGTTGGGGGAGAGGTACAAAATAAATATCTGAAGACATAATGACCAAATTTTTTTCAAATTTAAATAAAAATTAAAAACTCACAGACACAGGAATCTCAACGGATGGCAACACAAGCAATATGAAGAAAACTATACAAAAGTATATAAAAACCAAACCAGTGATTAAAAAAAAGAATTTTTTTTACATTGTCAGAGAAAAATAACACATTATGTATAGAGGAACATAGATAATTAAGAAAGCAGATATTTTGTTGGAGACAATGTAAGCTAGAAAACAAGAGAAAAATATTTTTAAATTATTGAAAGAAATATACTTTTAATCTGTAACCAAGAAAATACCTTTCAAAAATGAAGGAACAGGAATAACCTTTTCAGATGTACAAAAACTGAAGGTTTCCACCACCAGCAGCCTCATACTATAAGTATTAAGAGAAGTCTTCAGAAAAAAGGAAAATGATACTAGGTGGAAATCTGAATCTACATAAAGAAATGAGAGCACTGAAAGTGGCAACAACATGGATAAATATATAAGTACTTTGTAATTTTCTATAAATCTCTTTAAAATAGAATTGTTTTTTATTTTTCTAGGTAGGCTCTGCACTCACCATGAAGCCCAATGCAGGGCTTGAACTCACGACCCTGAGACTGAGTGAGACCTGAGCTGAGATCAAGAATCAGACTCATAACTGACTGAGCCACCAAGGTGCACCTAAAACAAAATTATAATACAGTGAGGGGTTTATAACATACGTAAAACTAAAATACTTGGTAACAGAGTAATACAAAACAAAAATAATACAGTGAGTGGTTTATAACATATGTAAAATTAAAATAGTAACAGAATAAGCGTTAAGAGGAAAGAAATGGATACACTATTGTAAGGTTTTAACACTATATATTAAGTAGTATGACATCATTTGAGGATACACTGTGATTCGTTAAATCTATATATTGTAAATCTTAGAACAACCACTAACATTAAAAAAACAAAGAATTATAGTGAGTAATTTAACAAAGGAGATAGAATCATAAGAGCATGCAATTAATCTATAATAGGACAGAAAATGAAAATGAGGGGCACAAACAGCAGATGGCATAAATAGAAAACAAATAGCAAATGATAGATTTAAACCTAACAGCATCAATCAAAAAGTGTTTAAAGAAAGTGGTCTAAATATTCCAAATTAAAAAGAGAGATTATCAGATTGAATATAAAACAAGTCACCATTAAATGTTGCCAAAAAGAAACACTCTTTAAATATAAGAAAGATAAGTTACCTATGGACTCTGGGAAACAAACTGGGGGCTTCAGAGGGGAGGGGGGGAGGGGATTGGGATAGGCCGGTGATGGGTATTAAGGAGGGCACGTGTTGCGTGGAGCACTGGGTGTTACATGCAAACAATGACTCATGGAACACTACATCAAAAACTAAGGATGTACTGTATGGTGACAAACATAGCATAATAAAAAAAAAGAGAAAAATAGGTTACAATTTAAAAGATGGAAAAGAGATACTCCATGCTAATATTGATTTAAAAAGGCCCAGAGTGGTTACATTACTATCAAATTAATATTTCTTTTTTTTTAAATTTTATTTTATTATATTATGTTAATCACCATACAGTACATCCCCAGATTCCGATGTAAAGTTTGATGCTTCATTAGTTGCGCATAACACCCAGTGCACCATGCA